>NC_084798.1:84292275-84592275 GCF_963169125.1 Humulus lupulus
GGTTTGTGAAAAGAATTTTAAAAAAAAAAAATTAAGAGGAATTTATTTAAAAAGGGGTGAATTCAGAAAAAAAAAAAATAGGGTTGTCTCAATTTTTCATAAACTCCACTGACAAAACCAGGCTCACATGAAGTTATCCCAATTGGAAAAGTAAGACCATCAAAATCTGACTGCATTTTTTTTTCTTGGATTTGTGTCGATGTTTTACATACAGATGAAATATAACTCTACTTAAACTAATCCTAACAACAAATGTACACCTACTATATACATCATTACCTCAAAACAAATTGGCTCATACAAATTGCCTACCCAATTGCCACTGTTCTGTAAATGTAACATCACTGCATATCACAAGCTTTGTGTCATTCATGCAAGAGACTTCAGCATTCTGAAGCATAAAACCGCAAAAAATTGGCAGAGGCATTCCCTTCCAAAGGTGCAAGTTTACGTATGGTATGACGACCGTTTTGAGGAGGGCTGACATTACAGACTGCAGATTTAATTTAACTATCAGAGGCTATGCAACAAGAGAAGCTAAAAGCCTTGTCTCAGATATGAGATTTTTTAAAACAAGTCAGGATAAACATTCGAATCAACCAACATACCTGAACTAAATGCATGTGAAGGTCCCCAATTTCGCTCCACTTCAGAACTGTTGTGAAGTCTTTCAGTTTAAGAGTACCAACCAGTCTGTTCTCCACAATTTTCGGAGAGCATGAGCCAGCAATCTCCTGCACAAACAAAACTCCCTCAAATTTGTAATTGACCAACCAAATCTGTTATCAACTATCAAATCCAAATGAAGCATACCAATGACATGCACACAACTGGTATGACTTCAGCAGCATCAAGAACGTTAATTATGACAGCTGAGTAGATTGTTGTTTCGATGTCGTTATTTTTAACTTTTACAATCGGTGGAGAAGATACAGATATATTAAGATCCATGGGGTGATTTGGATACTTCTTGTACAGTTGGGGAACTGCATATTTCCATTTAGACGTGTTCAAAAGTGATTGATCGGGTACTTTGTCAACAATCCAGTGCATATAACCTGCCTGAACATAAAAAAAGAAAACCAAACTTTAGTTCCAGATGTAGTTTACTTGTCCACTATAGGGAGTGAATACATAGATGTAGAGCTCAGTTTATAGTTAGGCTAGTCTTTATTTTTATCCCTCCTCTCAATAAAATACATCAAGTGAAAGTTTACAATGAAGAAAATAAAGCCACCATTCACACATCATGAGTAGCTAGCATCTTATAATAATAGCATTATGGAAAGAGCACAACAAAATTTTCTTAACTAAGTGAAAATTAACAAAGTAGAACTTACATTGAAGAAAAGTAGGGACACTGAGTTGAAAACTTTTTCATGTAGCGAAATCTCGATCATCTTACTAGAAGCATTGCAGGAAACACGATCTACTAAATTTTTATGGTAAAGTCTAGAAGTTAAATCATCAATAGCCATGAATAAACCATTGATCTCAAATTCAGTAGAAGAACTGCTCAAAACAGGCTTGCCAACAAAAGTAACATTCATTGCAGCAATATCATAGACTGCAATTTGCTTAGGAAGTGATTGCAATAACGAGTTGAGCCTCGCTATCCCTTCTCCAATCTTCTTAGAAATAGCATCTTCAACAAGAGACTCTATATTCCCTTGAAAAGCATCAACTAACCTGTAAGAGCAAATAAAAAACCAGAAAAGATAGTTTATTTGTATGAAATCCTTCATTGATGTGTATATCATGTTAAAAGAGCTACTCACCAGAAACTAACTAGGACTCTAAAAGAGGTCTTTCTTTTCTTATTTTTTTTAAGAAGAAAAAATTTGCAAAATTTACAAAAGGAAAATTCGAGAGGATTGAATACCCTTGGTAAAGCCAGGATGCTCCGCCATCCACCTTTATTGAGATATCTTTGACATAGCATCCAGATTCCAGAATGGAAAGTTTGAGAGATCCTTCTTGGTCCTCCAAAGCCACTGTGGCACCCACATCCATACCTTCAACCTAGCAAACCAGAGCAGCCCATTAAGATATTAAAATCATTTAAAAAGCAAAAAAGAATATATATTTATATATTTGAAGTAATTGTATTTCAACCATTGCATATCTCATCTTTTCTGGCAGTTTTGACACTAAACACTAACCTATCTCTCAAAATAATATCACCACTTCTTTCTTATCATTCTTGGGACAATAAAATCCAATTGAACACACTCCCACGATTCAGTTCTTTTTCTACAAAAAGATAGTAATCTCAATTGCATAATTTATAATTATCAGATTTTCATTTGCTCTCATCATGTAAAAGCTGCTAAACCAAGCCTCTTCCACTTCGTGCTCTGAGTTCAAAGAATCAGCAAAGGGTAGGTTTCAATTTCTTTATTTTCCTAATATTGATTAGGATTACTTCTCAAATTAAAGAAAAAGACAATCTGCTTCATCCTCTATCTGCAGTTACTTGACGAAAAAGAACCATACTTCATAAATTTAAACAACAATCTATATTTAACAAATACGCAATGAGTAATGATATACGCATACATAATCTGGACCAAAAAATATCAAACGACATGTCATGTATTTTTAACATAATGAGTCATATTAAATAAATATGATTGGTTGATAATCTTGTCTTTTCCTTGTAGGAAAAATATTAAAAAATTCACTTCAACAGCAGACCACGATCCTGTTTTTGGTCTTTCACTTAAAATCCTAAAAGAATATAGCCCGTGTACATCTCAAGCTCAATTAAAACTAAAACAAGCATGATCTTACTTATGAAACATTTGAATCGCTCTATGTAACAATAGCAAAAATAAAAAATCCAAAGAAACCCATCTGAGTAACTATGTACACACCTGAATAGAGGCTCTCCCATCATCAGAAATCTCAAAAAACCAGCTACTGTAAGAGTACTTCCAATTCATACTCAACTTTGCAGTAGCACCCGAAGCAATTATAGCAATACCCATCTCGCCAGTCTCCACATATGAAGAAGGGACATCAACGCTGTAGATTGTGATATTAGAAAGAACGACGTGAACCTTGCCAATTAAAGGGACTTGCACATATTTTTCAATCAGAGGGAGATGAAGGGGAATAATAGAGTTAATAGCTTTCTCTATTAACAAATCCTTTGAAAAATCAAGACCCTTGTCTGATATCACCACAGAGACAAAACCTTCTTCTTCGAAACTCGAGGGTATTAATAAAAGAAGCCAAAGAAACAATGACACAAATTTGATAGCCATGAATTTTGAGAAGAAACCCATGTGAGAAAACACTTAAAATTTATGAGATAAATGATTTCTCCTCGAAGAAGTTATGTCCTGGGATATTGGGAAAAACAATTTAATTACCTATTGTATTGATTTTTTTTTTTTGGCAGCATCCTATTGTATTGAATTAGTTTCGTACAGAAGCGGTTAAACTGAAAAGCAACACGTGGGTACCCAGAGATACTACGAGTTGAAGAAGTATAAGCTGGTTAGTTGACTTTTTCTTTTTTTCTCTTTTGGGATTTACCTGTTATTTTGAGTTGCAGCTTTAGCTAATAGACCATCATACTTCGCTAGCTATTGTAACAACAATTGTATGGTCATTCTTTGTAAAACATCATTCAGACACGTGTGTCTGTTTAGGCAATAAGGCATCTCTGCTAAGAATGGGGTGCGTTGCAAACTGGAATGTAACTCTAAAATATGTGCACAAGTTTAAAAAAAAAAAGAGTTCGTTGCCACTAGAGCAAGTACAAATCATAAGTCAATAATCAATATGATAAGTTACAACTTCGATCCAAATTTTCATAGATGAAGTAATCTGAGGGGCATTGAAAGAAAAGAGATAAAAAAAAGAAACATTTATTGCCCAAATAGGCAAAGAAACTCAATGCGAGTAGCTTTTAATAATCCAATTCAACCCCTTTGTGCAAGGAAGAAAAACTTCTTTTTCAAAACCGATCACCTATCTGTTCTAATAGAAACAAGGATTCTATATTGCACGCGAAAGAGATAGAGGGAGCGAGAGACTCTGCTAATGGTAATGCACATTACTTATACAAACAAATATCAAGAAGGTAGAAGGTAAAAAATAGAGGGAAATATATCTCAATATTCCAAACTGATCAACAGAAGTACGAATATCGCAGGTCCTTCGAGCATATGTGATTGTTGAGAAGTCTACCACCAATGAATATCTCCGTTTTCAGGAGAAACCGTCTCCATCAACAATGCCGATGTATGTTTGTTGTTCAACAGTTCAAGCTTAATTTGGTGGACACTAAAAGGATAAGCTTTACCAGATTATTACGTCATAGAAAGTAGTCTGGTGCAGGTTTTTTGGCGGGTGTCCCTCTTGATTCCTGCATTTATATTATAATCTTTTCAGAATAACATGCTGCGGAATCAACAACAAAAAAGCATTTTCTTTATTTTTATTCCATCATAAATTCCTATGAAAGATATAAGGGGCAAAAATGCTTCATGTTCTTGACCCTACAGGATTAGCATGAATTACAGTAGCTTCATGAACATGGGGCATATTCATATATTTCAAATCAGTACCAAGCATTATTTTAGTTTCCTATTAATATAACACAAAATTTTAATCATAATGGCCTCCAAATATGCTACCTAATCCAGTTCTAGATACTTGTAATCCATAACCCTTAATTCAAAATCTTGTCCTCCTCCAGAACCCAGACCTTATTCATTAGTAGGAAACCATGAGCCCAACTACTCAACCCTCCTAAAAGTATTTTCAAGCTCTATAATTTCGATGTGATGCAAGTAAAGTTTCATATGTACAAACCTGTGGAGCAGCTTCAAACACTCGAAACTTCTTATTAAGATTTTCATCCAGTTCAAGAATCGCAGCTACATTACCACACCTACAAGATACACATGCTAGAAATGAAATTTTGAACTTAAGAACATAGAAACAAATTAAAAATTAATGATCTACCTGTAACAGTAATTTGGAGCTGACCACACTGTCACTATCTGACTATTGAACATCCACTTATATCCTTCCATAACCAACTGATGAGCACGGCATATATAATCAATATTATTTGTGTGGTTAAATGAAGTAACAACACTGCCACCAAAGAGGAAACCAGCACCACGAGGACTCAAACCCCAACCATCCACAATATCTTCGGGATCCGACCACAACAGGTCACACATTGCACCATCATGAGGTACTTCTTGCTTTCGATCGATTATGCGTATCTGTCACAGCAGAGCAGGTCAATAATAATATATGGACATTGTGAAGAAAAAACTAGATTATTCTGGAAGCAATTGTCAGACCTGATCCAACGTTGAAATGGCTGGGGAAAGACCACCATGGACACTAAAAATTTTGTTCTCGATGAGAGCTGATAGACTGCAATATATTACCAAAGAATTTTGAAGCCATAAGAACGAGGAAAAAGAAGATTATTTTTTCACTGTCCTGGAAAATAAATCTTACTAAAAGATGACCATTTAAGCAATATTGAAAAGAAAATGAGGCTTTGACAATAAAACAGCACAATGCCATTTAGTTTCACCTAAGAAGCAGGTAACAACTGCTTCCTTAAAAGATTGTTTCAGGCTTTCGCCCATAATTTTTGACAAAAGGAGGATATGAAACTATGACCAAAGTATGCAACATGATAAGTTTGTCAGTAGGCTTAGCGTCTAAAAGGAAAGAGGTAGCTTAAATTACTTAAAAGAATTTGAAAATTCTACACCAAAATCACATAATTTGATGCCTATTTGACATGGGAAAATGGCAATTCAGTGACAAATCTTAATCTTCCAACATTCATGTGAAACCCAAAAGAACAAAAAAATTAAAAGCACAACTTCTGCACTGTCAACAACTAGTACAAGAATATTAAGGTAAAAATTGAATCAAACTGATAAATAAAATCTCTACTTTCTCCAGAAACTATATTTGAGCCTAATACCTAGCCTTATGCCACTCCACCTAAATAATCTGTGACAATATTATCAAAAGAATGAAGGATAGTTCGGAAAATGATGTAGGAACAATTAAAAAGCTACAATCCAACCATCTCCTAATAAATTAATTGCCAAACACACCTTAGGTAATCGAATATATCGGTGCAATATCTCCAAACATTTGCAGAACCATATTTACGAAGGCACTCGTCATAGAATCCATATACCTGTTTAGCAGGGTAACCAGTAAATAAATGTATGCACACGTAGTTAGCACCAACCAAGATGCCATTTATAGAAGCTTAACCTGTGTAATCTGACGACTCTCATGATTCCCTCTGATGAGGGTTATCCGATCTGGATATCTCACCTGATCATACATATATTTGCATAAAGAAATTAGCAAACCAATATTTTGTAAGGAAACCCCATAAAACTGAAATGATTAAATAAACAGTTAACAGGACCCTATATGCTTTACAAAAAAAAATAATAATAAATGGTGCTATCCAACAGCAGTAACAGGGAGGAAATTAAGCGGTCTCACCTCACCTCTAATAAAAATCAAATGACAAACATTCAATGGTGACTTCCTTTTTGTCCCTAGGTGTTCTTTGTCAAATGATATGTTCTTTGTTAAACATAACTACAACAATTTTCTATACACAGTAAAACCATCTATAAATTAACCCTCTTGAGACAAAGATAATATATTATTTTAGTGCAGGCTATTTATTTATCGATAAATGAATTAAAAGTGTTTTAAATATTTAAACAGGAATTATATTTTTTTTCCACCAATATTTATATATGAGTTACATAAATAAAAACAATGGAGTAGTAAAAATGTTAAAATACATGCATATATAATTTCGAAAGGCGAATCTTAAATAGATGTTATATATATATATATATATGTATATATATATTTATATACAACTCAATCATTTCTCCGAACATGGCTTTCAAGTAGAAGCAACTTTGACTAAGTAAATAACAACCTACTACAACATGAGAAAATTTATATGTATGTATATTTATACATACATATATCTATCAAATGTGGTGCGTGCTTAATAAGGTTGAGGTGTAATACAATGTAGATTCAAAAAGATAAAAGACCTAGATGCATATATTGGAAACCAACCAAATTGAGATTGAGAACATAGAAGTTTTGAAGATAAACTCCTTAATATTATGAACTTTATGTTATTTATTTTATGTGTTTGATCAAATACTAATTTATACTTTTGTAGGGTCCTAAAAGCTATGAAAAATAAAATTTACCTTATGCATCAAACAAGATTATCTAGCATTGGCTCAACTTAGGATGGAAAGATGTATTATTTTATCGAAGTTATTAATTCATCGAACACTCATTTATCGATAAACAGTAGCCATATAGGCCGAGGTTGAAGATTTGTTATTCATCTAAAACATGCAATTTGGAATCCCAAGTTCCCACAAATAAATAAGAGAATGGTCATCTACTGAAATCAAACAGACATGTCTAGCCACACTTTATAAAGAAAACTATGCTCTAGAAGAATGAAATTTATACTGTTTTTAGAGCCAGAAAAAAATGGTCAATACTTCATATTAAAGATATCAAAGATCAAAGAAATCTTCTTACTATGGAAGAATAACTAGAATTTCTAATCCATCAGGTCACCTGAAGTTATAACTATATTACCTTCAAGGCAAGTAGAAGTAAAAATGTCTCAACAGAGTAAAATCCTCTGTCAACAAAATCTCCAAGGAACAAATAGTTAGTCTTAGGGCAATCACCTCCTACTTTGAAAAGCTCTTTCATGTCATAAAACTGACCATGTATGTCGCCACATATCTGTCAAAGAAAAAACAAACAAAAAAACAAGGAGACATATAAGGGAAGCATTAAACGTTCTCTTTCGGTAGTTATTAAAGTCACAAGACTACTACATAGTTTTAATCAAACAGACTTATATAATTTCCAAAGCTAAATTACTCTCTTTCTTCTATAGCAAAACAGTTCAGTGAGCATATTTCACTTGGAAAAACCACATCGCTGCCCTAATTTTGAAAAGTGACCAAATTTTTTGCCTTAACATCCCCATATCCGTACATATACACTATAGCGAGCCCCATTGACTTTCTCAGTATATAGAGTACAAGCATATCAGCCCCCAACAAAAAAGTGGTAAGCTCAGAGTAATAACCTCATATTGAACAAGTAATTTCTCCAAATTCAAAAAGTTCGACACTATAATAATGTCAGTATACAATTTGGCAAATACTAAAGAATGAGAGAAAACCCAGTCACCAAAATAAAACCACACACAAGAATCAAACCCGTAACCCAAAAGCAAGAAAGAGAGGTCAGCATGACCTGTAAAAAACTCTACTAAATCGCTAATGAAAAGGCTCAATCAAATAGAGAATGTAGACATAGACGTGAGAAGAAAAAGAAAACTAACTGTAACGGGGGCATCCACCCTCTGCACGTTGCTCTCTTCGACGAGGATTTCCATGGCTTTGAGGCATAGAGCTTTCACCTCTGACTCCTTCAAAGGCTCACACTTCTTCAACTGCTCTATTTGGCGGTCTAGGTCTGACATAGCTCTCTCTTGCCCTTCTTCTTCCCCAGACCCAGACTCGATTCCAAACCCTCTCTCTCTCTCTCTCTCTCTCTCTCTCTCTCTCTCTCACCCTCTTCCCCACCAACCCCTTTCCTCACTAGCTCTCTCCTCTCTGAGTTACACTTGGTGAATGAATCTGTGAATCTCTCAGTTGTCGACTTTCTTTTTTATTTTTTTCATGAAAAATAAAATATCACTTTTTTTTTTCTTTGAGTTTGCTATAGTGCCACTTAATTTTGGTTATTTCTATTTCAAGTGTCTCCTTCCTTTTCAATATTTTGATCACGACATAGATTCCTTTTAACTTATGCCCTCTTGTTCTTCCTTTCCTTTCCAAAAATCCCAACTCCAATTTATCTCTCTCTTTAATCCAAATTCACTTTCTACTTTCTAGCATAGGATTACATTTGTTGCTAATATTTTGTACTCCATCTAAAGATAATATGTTGTTTCTCTTGCAACCAACTCATTGCTCCATTATTGCTACCAAAAAAAAACTCATTGCTCCATTATTTATTTAATATTATTTTAACATCCATTACATTTGCCACCAAAAAAAATATATCTAGTATCTTTCTACTAATTTTGGTAAATAGTTTTTTTATAAAAAAAAAGGATAAATATTTATTTGTTATCTTGTATTTTCTCAAAATGCAAATTTGATACCCTATATTTTTAATAATTATCAATTGATACATTTCTTTCCAAATCTTACATACCTTTGGTGAGCTCAAATTTTTAATATTCTCATATTGGCCCCCTCATTTTAATAATTTATATGATTTTCATTTGATTTTGTTATTTTTAAATGATTTAAATATATTTTATGAATTAATAAAATGAAAACTAATTTTTACAAATCAAAGACATTAAATATATGATTTATAATTTAATTTATTGTTATTTATTATTTATTTATATAAACATTAATAAATTAAATTATAAAAAATCTATTTTAAAAAAGAAAACTTAAACCTTAAAATAATCATATTAAAAAATATTAAAAAAAATTGATTAAAAAGTTTTACACTTTCTTCCCCTTTTTCTTCTCATGGGACGACATGGTTGGAGATGAGGAAGGACGCTAATGTCGTCAGGCCAGAGAAGGACGTCTCAGGGCTGGGATGCGACGAAGGACGTCGAAGAAGTAATAAATAAAGAGTTGTTTTGTGTGTAAAATCTAAAGTAGAATCTTTGTTGTAAATAGTGAACCAAGGAAAGAAAAATAAATGTGATAATAAATGAAAGAGACACATGTTTATAGTAGTTTGACCCCAAAAAGATGATCTACATCAACTTTAATCAGTAGTATTTATGATGAACTTTGAACCTACAAGAATAGTTACATCGAGGTTGATTCCGTTATTTAGGCAATTACAACAATGGAGAGTGAGAGCTATCTTAAAGATGAACAATTATTGGCTTAGTCACCCCCCCCCCCCCCCCTCTTTTGCATTTTGATTTGTAGTATTTATAGCTGCAGAGATGGGAAGAGTTGACGGTGGCAAGTTATTTCTCGATCCAACTAATTTTAGAGACACTCGAATGGAGGCCGTGTTTCTATCTCTCCAAAAATGCCAATCCAACATGTCTTATGCATGAAGAGATTGAGTGCCCGTTTTGGTGCTGAAAAAAGGTTCGGGTGGCGAGGGCCACTGGCGAGCAATGACGGTCGTTGAGGACCGGCAAAGGCCACCGACGACTAGCTAGGACTGTTGGTGATGGGTGACTGGCGACGACATGGCTGGGGGCCGCTTGACTTGTGAATAGGAGAAGCAGACTTTTGTTGATGAAGTCCATTTTAGCCTAAGTGTTGAGGGAATGACGAGGGTTACTCCCTTGGTGGGTGACGATGATTGCGGGGTCTTGCCACTTCACCACTTATTTTGACACATCATCAGCTTCGCTGGATGCCACGTGGCAATGCCAAAATTTGGGTATAACAATCATAATCTTAAGCTTTATTTAATTTTTAATCTCTTTGTTTTATAAAAATCATTTTTCATTTTGATTTTCATTTTATTAATTATGAAAATATATATAAATCATTTAAAATAATTTGTAAAAAAAATCATTTAAAAATAACAAAAACAAATAAAAATCAAATAAATCATTAAAATGAGGGGGCAGTATGACAATATTAAAAATTTAGAGTGCATCGATTGATAATTATTAGAAACATAGGGTACTAAGTTTGCATTTTGATAAAATACAGAATACCAAATGAGTATTTATCCTAAAAAATTTATAATTATGTTTTAGATCTAAAATGAATTTAAAACATTATAATTTGTTATAATTTAAAAATATTAGTGGATAGGTATTAAAATGGTATCAATTAAATAATAGAATACTAAATTCTAAATAAATCCCTCATAAATTTTTATAATTTCTTTTCACACACATTTTAACAAATAGTTAGTACAAAATAAATCCTATTAGAAAATTAAAAATAAATTCCACATGTAAAAAAAATAAATTCCACGCTATAAATTTAGAAATTCAATCATAATTTTATTTTTATTGTTTTAACTAAAATTAAGAACAAATATAAATAATTTAAAATCAAAAAAATATTACTAAAATTACAATATTAAATTTATAGTTGTAAAAATTATAATATTAAAAATTTCTTGATTAAAGAATGATAAAATGATTAATATATATAAGTGATATATCATACATTTTGGAGGTGTTAAATAATAAATTTTTATTTCTTAGGTTTTAATAATGAGGATATTATGTCAATTCACTTAAATAATATATTTGGTAATAATTAAATAATTAAGAAGGGCGAGGAGAAAAAATGAGATTGTCAATTGTCTAACCCTTATATATAATATAAATTTATTAAATTTAATATTTGATTTTATTAAGTATCATAGTATTTATTATTATTTTTTTTAAAAGTATCATAGTATTTGTTGACTGCATTTTTTCGTTATCAACTTAATCTGAAAAGTTAAAGGAAATACTAGGGAAGAACACAAAGATTTTACGTAGTTCAGACTAAAAAGAGTCATAGTCCACGAGTCTCTATTATTTAGTGAGCTCGAAGCTTTTTATAGCAAGCTCCAATGATAGTTCTCAGGCAGCGTGTATATTGCACTGAGTTACAGAGTTTCTCTCTTGAAAAAACTGAACCCCCTACAAGTAGATACCACGTCCCTATTTATAGGGGCTGGGATCATTAATGATAATCATCTATCATTAATACAAAATTCCCCCACGTTGGGGTGTTAATGTCGAATTAATACATAAAGACATGTACTAAATAGAGACTACGACCCAAGCCACTACAAGAAATATAATTATTAGGGGCGGACCCATTAGAGGCGAACCTTAACCCGCCTCTAATAAGAGGGATATTAGCGGCGGGGTCCGCTACTAATAAAATTTTTAATATTTTTTTAATTTAAAAAAAAACATTACTGGCGAACTAGAAACTATTAGCGGTGGAAGGTCCGCCACTAATAAAGATGAGGGAAAGTGTGGGAAGTTTTTCGGGCTTTTATTTGAATTGGTATTAGCGGGGGATCCACACATTATTAGCGGCGGGTCCCACACATTATTAGCGGCAGACAGCCTGTCGCTAATAAAAATGTAATTATTACCATTTTTTTAATACCGGTGGGTACCCATTATTAGCAGCAGACCAATAATAGGTAATTCTGACCGCTTTTTTTTATTACCAGCGGAAGAGCATTATTAGGGGCGGACCCCCGCCGCTAATAATCTCATATATATAATCCCACTAAACCCCGTTCAACAGTTTTTCCATTTCTCCATTTGCTCTTCTCTCTGTCTTCTCCGTCCGAGCCACCATCCTCCGCCTACCCCAGCCCCTCCACATTCACGACCCCCCCATCCCCCCACCGGAGCCCTTCCACACCCACGACGCCTTTCCACCCGAGCCCTCCACGAGTCTACAAATTGTGTATGTGTATTAAATTTGTCATTATATTGTTTAATTTTTTTTATTTTTGTATAAATTTCTAACACATTCTATTTTTGTGTCCAAGGTCTATTGTCGCTGCTCCGCTGCCACTGTCGCCGCTCCGCTGCCACTGTTGCCGCTCCGCTTCCATTTTGGTGTCCAAAGTATGTTTTTATGTGTATATATATATATTGTGTATTTGTTAGAAAATTTTAATTATATGTTAGTAATTTTATAAATGTTTGAGTTTTTAAAATTTAAAATATGAAAAAATTAGAATAATTGAAATTGGTTAATTATAAATATTTTATGTTTTATAATAAATGTTCTGGGATTTTCTGAGTGCATGATTTTAAATTTTTTGAAATGATCGTGTTAAACTGTTATGGTGCCAAAATTTTTGTGAAATTTATTTAAGTAAAGTAGTTTTAATTTTTTTTTGTTATATGTTATGTCAACATGATGAGAATTGTAATGAATATTATATAATTTAGTTAATTAGTATTATTATAATTAATTAAAAATTATAAACAAATTAATTAGTAGTTAATTATAAGTTAATTAATTTTTTCTGTCCTGGTATGCTTATGATTGATGGTTGTTGACCACAACCATCAATTATAGGGATATCAGCATAGAAATGATAAGTTTAAAATATTATTAATAAAATTTATCTAATTATTTAGTCTAAATTAAATAATAATTAATTTATAAAATTATTATTATTATTATTATTACAAATTAAAAAATTATGAATAAATAATAATTTATTTTTAAATTATTTAATTCTTTTTTATTAATTTAATTAATTAATTAATAATAGTTTGATATAACATTATCTAATTAAATAATTTAATTTAATTTTTTTATTAAATAACATTATCTAATATTAAATAGTTATAAATTAGTTGAATATAGAAATTGATAATTATATTCAATAAAAGTTTGAAAAATTAATAATAAATAATAAATTAATTTTAAAAAATTATTAATTTATTTATTAAATAACATTATCTAATATTAACTAGTAATAAATTATTTGAATATAGAAATTAATAATTTTATTTAATAAAAGTTTTAAAAATTAATAATGCTTAATTAAATAAATAATAAATTATTTTAAGAAAAAATAGTAATTTGTTCATTAAATAACATTTTCTAATATTAAATAGTTATAAATTAGTTGAATATAGAAATTAATAATTATATTTAATAAAAGTTTAAAACATCAATAATAAATAATAAATTAGTTTAGGAAAAAATATTAATTTATTTATAAATAACATTATCTAATATTAACTAGTAATAAATTATTTGAATATAGAAATTGATAATTATATTTAATAAAAGTTTTAAAAAATAATAAATTATTTTTAAAAAAATTATTAATTTGTTTATTAAATAACATTATCTAATATTAAATAGTTATAAATTAGTTGAATATAGAAATTGATAATTATATTTAATAAAAAATTTAAAAATTAATAATAAATTAGTTTAGGAAAAAATATTAATTTGTTTAAAATAACATTATCTAATAAAACATCATAAAATAGCATAAGATATTATAATATTGCATAACATTTCAAAAATGATAACAAATTTTTTTTGTTATCCATTCCTATTACTAAAATGTACACACTCTTATAACACTTTAGATGACGATTGACAAGACTTGGACAACATTAAGAAATCGTGCTTGTCAAGAATATTGGAATGGTCTACAATCCTTTTTGACGATAGCATCGGAACATAAGGATTCTGATGGAAGAATTATGTGTCTGTGTGTCAAATGCATAAATAATAGGCTTGAAACTTTACCTATTGTCGAAGCACACGTAGTCAATAGGGTTTTTATCAAGGTTATGAGAGGTGGATTTATCATGGGGGAAGTGGAACTATATGTTGTTGATGAGGTGGTTGATGAGGATGAAGTTGACGAGATGATTCCCATAGTGGAAGACTTCCTCTTACCGACAACTGAGGAAGTAGACAATAATTACGGCGCAAGTCGGTATTACGACGAGTTGTTTGAGGAGATTGAAATTGAGTTGTATCCTAGCTGTGATTGGATTTCTTTCCTTAAATTTTTAGCTAAGCTATTACATTTGAAAGTTAGAGGGAATATTCCTAACAACATATTTGATGAATTATTGAAGTTGTTAAAGCTTTCCTTTTCGAAGAAAAATAAAATTCCATCAACGTACTACGAGGCTAAAAAGAGATTGAAGAAATTAGGGTTGGGATACGAGTCGATTCATGTGTGCCAATATGATTGTTGCTTATTTTACAAAGAGCATGCAAGTAAAGAGGAATGTCCAGTTTGCAAAAGTAGTCGATGGGTTACTATTTACCCAAAAACAAACTACCTGATGACGTGGCAGGATTGATCTACACGTGGCAGTTTTAAGTGAGCATATCCTGCTCGACCATCAATGTAACGACCCCAAATTTGCTAATAAGGCTTAAGGGCCTTGATTAGTGTGCCTGGAGGGCATATTGGGAATTATGTGTGACTTTATTGAGTAAAATGCATGGTTAGGATTTAAAGCATGTTATATGACTATTTGACTATTTGAGATGCATGACTATGTATATTAGTATGCATGTAGGCCCTGATTGTGTTGGAATGACATAATTGTAATTTTGGCCATTTTGGGCATAGCTGTATTGATATGTGCTGATTGTTGAGACCACATTGTGATGTGGATGTATCTGTGATTTGTGACTCGAGACGATCCCAGAGAGAGCAGATTAGCCGAAAAGTCCAGGCGGGAATTTATACCCGGCTCGGAGCGGGCCTGGGGGTATAAACAGGAATTTAGAGAATATATTGAGATTAATTTTGATAATGAGGAATACATATTTGGTGATTTATCATGTATTGGGAAGCAATGAGAAAATATTAGAGACACTTGAGGAATTAGCGGGAATTGGGTAAAATGACTAAAATGGCCCTACATGGACAAAAGGGTTTAGAATTAATAGGGAGGGCATTTTGGTCAATTGGCTTCTTAGAGATAGATTAAATGAGGCTTTATATAGTGAGTGGGATTGTTAGAGAGTGTGAGAAAATCTGAAGAAAAAGGAAGAAAAAGAAAAGAGAGAAAAACAGAGGGTTTTCCTAAAAGGGGCAGTTTGAGGATTCTAGCACCATTTCTCTTCAAATTTCTTGGGGCAAAGCTCAGAGGAGAGCTAGGATAGGCTGAGCATCAAGGATCCTAAGCTAGGCTTGAAGATTTGGCAAGGGATTAGCAAGATCACATCAATGTTTGAGGTAAGTTTTTAGAGTTTTCAGTTTTGGGTTTTGACTGGTTTGGGCTGTGTATCTAAGCTGGATTGATGGGAATCTTAGGGGAATTTCTGGGCAAGCTTTGAGAAGAGCAAGCTAAGGAGGTCTAGGAGTTGAATCAAAGTCGAAATTGCATCAACAGTATGAATTCTAAGCCTTTAACTTGATGTTTGACTGAATTCTGGGTTTAGGGTTCATCTATGGTGAATCTTGAGATTTGGGATGCATGAGCTTAGGTTTTGAGATTTGGGGATGCTTGGGATGAGTGGAGAGTGTTTATAAGCTTGATTTTGAGTTTTGTGAAGATTTGGGGAAGTTTGGGTTGAGATTGGCTCAAAGAAATCGCAGAAAAAGAAAACTGGTGTTGCCTGCCTGCAACTAGCGCTACAGCGCTAGTCTTTGGGCGCTGTAGCGCTAGGCCCTGTTTCTGGGTGGTGCGGTTCTGCTTGTAGCGCTATAGCTCTATTTTGAGTGCTGTAGCACTGCCCTGTTCCCAGAAAGGGGTTTTTGGGTTATTTTTAAGGGATTTTGACCTAGGGTTCGGGGTTCGATTCCACCATCTTGTTTTGTGGATCTAGGACTTCCCGGGGGGCTCGGGATTGGTCTCGAGGCTAGGTTTTCGGACTTGAGGTTCGGTGATGACTTTGACCTATGGCTGTGTTTAGGTGTACGCTAGGGCTCGAGTGGGATCGTGCTCAAGGAGTCAAGTGATGAAAGCTATCAAATTGACAGGTAAGAAAACTATAACACCCGTAGGACAGGGCATGGGCCCATAGTGTGATTGCAGGGCACGACCCTATATTGCATTACATGTTAGGGTGCAGACTTAATTGAATTGATATCAGGGCACGGCCCTATATTGCATTATATGTTAGGGGGCAGACTTGATTGAATTGATATATGTTTGAATGTTATTTGAGCTATACTATTTGTGATTATAGTAAGAATGTATGGCAACAGAGCCGGGAACGGCAACGGAGCCGGGGACGGCAAAAGAGCCGAAACGGCAAGGAGCCGAGAACGGCAAGGGAGCCGAGAACGGTGAAGGGCCGAGAACGGCAGCTAGGCCGGAAGTAACACTTAGCACGCGAAGTGCTTGTAGACAGGGTGGGACCCCAATGGATACAGGGGATATCCTTACGGTGAGGACCGAGACCCCAGGCTATGGTAAGGCCTCTGGGACGGCATGGCCATGTTTGTTTAGTCTAATGGAATACTTGTTTATCTGTGGATTATCTGATATGTTAACTATATAAATCGCATATGTTATGTACTGTATGAGTTTTCTTGCTGGGCTTCGGCTCACGGGTGCTCCGTGTTGCAGGTAAGGGCAAAGATTGAGTCAACCAGCCATGAGTACTGAGAGCGTGAAGCAACGCGTACATGTTTGGCCTGCCCAACTTCTTTGGTTGGGGGTTTATTTGAGAAATGACTGTAATAATCTGTGATTTTAATAATTAATCGACTGTAAACTTATTTTAAGTTGTAAATAGTTTTCAAACCTTATTTTGGGATCCCAGATGTTAAATACTAGAAGTTTTCAATGAAACAACGCATTTTTAAAGATTACAGCCTTAACTTTTGCTTAGTCACACTTTTGTTTTAAAAACCTCGGTTAGCGAGTTCCTTGCACATTTTTCGTTTTAAAATCCACCTCGTAACAGCTCTAAGGAAGTAGGGCGTTACAATCAACCAGGAGATCATTGGCTTATCAAGTATCATAATTATGGGCGACCAGCCTGGTCGCATATACTGAGTTATTTCCTTCAATTATGCAATCTTGTAATTATGTATTAAGTGTGATTAAGGCCCATTGGCCCATGTAGACCTCCTTGAGCCTATAAATAAGAATCAAAAGGCTCAAGAGAGGGGACTTTTTTTTTCCGAACATTTGGCTTGAGAACGCTTGAACTGAGAGATTCTAAGAGAGAGAAAGAGTGTTGTTATCCATCACAATTGTATTTATCTGAGATTTAGTGAAACTCGTGAACCCTAGTTCACTGATCATTGTTCTTGGAATACTACATCAATAAGAACACTAAGTGGACGTAGGTTGTTACCATTCTATTGGGGCCAAACCACTATAAATTGTTTGTGTCGTTTATCTTTTCGCCAAGAGTTCTTCTCATTTTCATCTTACTTTATATCGTTTATCTGACCCCGTGTCGTTGACCAATTCGAGGGTCAACATTTTGGTGCTTTCATTGAGAGTTGAACTCAAGACTTATAATAAAATCAAATGGCGAAAACATCCAGAAAGACGGGACAAACTTCTGGTGCTGCATCCACCTAGCCTCCTCCACAAAATGTGGCAGAAGATGAACCACAGTTGGATTTTGAAGAGGAGGAAATGGATCTTGAGATCTTGAGGACAACACTGATTGTGTTGCAGGAGGAGTTAGCCAATCTAAGGGCTAATCAGGAAAATGTGGCTGAGACGATGGCATTGCAACAGAGGGAAATTGACCGTCAACGTCAAGAGTTGAATGAGTGATAGGTCGACATGGACTGCCAACAGAGAGATGCCACTACCGCCTTGGAAGCAACCATTCAGTTAGCCCGGGGACAACCTGCACCAACTTCTCAACTGGATCAGCCACCAAGTGTACCACCATAAAAAGGTCCACACCCAAGTCCTCCACCTAAGCCGGCAAGCCCTTAGAGGCCAGAGCAACCTCCTGCTGCTCAACGGGATATTCCATTTCAAAATCCTGAGCAGCAGCCACCTTCTCGTGCTGGTCGAGATAATCCCCAGTATCAAAGGCAGAATAGGGCCGAACAGCCTCCCCGAAGCCCTAGACGCCAAACTGCTGAGGAACCGAATCCACCAAACAGGGGACATCATCCTTCTGCTAGTAGAAGACAAGTCGAGTCAGGATCTGCGGTCAAGGCCCCCCCATGACATAATAATGCCCAGGGACCCACTGACCAACGCAAGCCTCCCCATAACGCTCGGGACATGTCAGGAAGAGGAGATGATAATGCGATCAGCAGGTCGCGATGTAGCCAGTCGCATTTTAGGGATGGCCATGATTACAATGAAGTTGATTCTGGCAGAGGAAATGTTGGTCGAAGACAAGGAGAGAGGGGTGGAGAACAGAATCCCCCACCAAGGGAAAATAGGCCTGCGAGCCAGAACGCTAGGGGGCAACCTAGGCAACCTAACGTCTTTGATTGATTGGGCGCTAGCGAGAAAATGCGTAGAGATGATGACTTGAGGGATGTGCTCAACGATAAGCGAGAAAGGCACGATGAGTACGCTCCTCCAGTACCGGTTGCCCCAGCGATACCAGACGTTGTACAGGCCCAGATCAATGCGCTGAATCAGGTCGTCTAGCAGTTGGTGGGGAACCGAACATCCCACATCGAGTATGATCGAAGAAGAGGCACTCCATTCATACAATGAATAGCGATGGCAGAAACCCCAAGCAAACTTAAGATGCCAATATTGTTATATTATTTTAAATAATATAATGTTAGATTAAATAATGTGGCATAATGTGATTTGTCACACCTTGTAACATATTATTGAGAGTCACAAAATTGGACACATGTGTGTGCCCAAATGTGACATATTTTGGAGTTACAAAATCAGTTATAAATTTGTAACTCCCAAATATTATCCAATAATGTGTATATTATATGTTACACATTTGAGATTGGATTTCATAAAGCCATATGAGAAATGACTGTTAGAGATGTGATTTTAACTCCCATAATGTGTATGGAAGTTACAAAATCAAGTGGGAATGAATTTGGAATGTTTTGCCAAATTTGGAAAATTGGTTGCTGAAAAAATGACTTGAGCCGCTGCCTATGTTTTTTAGGCCGCAGCCCAAGAGGCAAAAATAGACAAAAACACACCTTGGGCCGCGACTCGTGTTTTTCAGGCCGCGGCCTGAGCGGCTGACATCATTTTCCAACTTTGGTTTTATCCAATTTTGAACGTTTCCAACAGCCAAGTAACTCCCAAATATTTATTTTAATTCCATAAACATCCAATTAATCATTGGTAACAGCCATGGGGTTGGTGGAATTTGAAATTCAAAGGGTGTCTCAAAACTCTATAAATAGGAGCCTAATGCTCACTTGTAAGACACACCATTTTTCATCCACAAAGCACTTGGCTGAAAAATACACCTTGAGGCTTGATTATTCAAGAGAGCTATTTCCTTGAGAGATCCCTTAGTTCTTAGAGAATAGGGGGAAATAAGCTTTTGGACAAAGGTTTTGAACCTTGTTCAAGTTGGTGATCCCCACTACTCTACACTTTGGTTGTGTGAGAGTTTGTTCTTTTTATTGGTTTTATTTTCATTCTTTTGATCTTGTTGATCTTATTTACTTGTATTATTATTGTTTTGAGTTTGTAATCTTCTTCTTGTACATCTTTCTAGTTACTTGTATTTTGAGCAATTGAGTTGTAATATTTATTTAATCAATTACCTTGTTTATTGTATTTTTTGCATAGAGTTGTATATTGGTTTTTCCATATTTCCATTGAGCAATAATATATATTCTCTAACAAATATTGCCAACTTCGATGGATATGGGGACCCAGTATCTCATGTGAATAAATTCGAGATACAGATGGACATCCAGAAGGTGTCTGATGATGCTCGCTACAGAATCTTTCCGGCCACCTTATCCGATATTGCCCAGAAGTGGTTTTTCAAATTCCCTCCTGCTAGCATAGTGTCATGGGAGATGTTCGTAAAGGAGTTCTACGTGCAATTTTACGCTGGTCGAGTACATCCGACTAAAGCCAACCAACTGGTCAAAATAGGCCAGAAGGAGGGAGAGTCTTTAAAGGAATATGTCTAGCGTTTTATGCGCGCGGCAGCTGTAGCTAAGACGGTTGGCGATGAGGGGAAAATGATGGCACTTACTGCTGGAGTGCGGCGCCACTTACCCCTCTGGAATCGTTTAAGGAAGAATGGGGTGAAGAGTACCCAAGAATTCCTAGATCGAGCAAACCGGTACATCAAGCTCGAAGAGGCAATTACTAATGAAGGGGAGTCGCCTGCAGGAGACAAGGGACCAAAGTAATATCCTGCTAAAGTCGCAAATGGGTCAGATAAACCCAATGGCAACAGCAAAAACAATGGGAAAATGGTTGAAAAAGGGCTAACAATGAGCCATCGACGCCTGAGAATAAGCACCCTAAGGGTACCAGGCGACCAACACCAATGTCCTTTACAAGCGATTAGCACCGATAAGGAAAGATATCTCTAAGAGAGATACAACCAAATTTTGTCATTTTCACAACGACTATGGTCATGACACCAATGAGTGCAACCGGTTGAAAGATGAAATTGAGTTCCTTATCAGACAAGGACACCTGAGGAGATATGTACGAGCCACTGGAGGTTCTCAGCGAGAGGCTCAAGGAGGCAACGAGTAGGCACCTGTACGCCAAAGCTCGCCCCCTTTACAACCAGCTCTTGTGGCGGGAACATTGCTAAACATCTGTGGCGGTCCACACCTAGTAAGAGATAGTGGGAAGACAAGGAAGTGATACGCCCGAACCTTACGCCACGACCAGGACGTTGAAATGCTGAATGAGGAGGAGCAAACTCCCAAGAAAACTCGAACAGAGGAAGAATTGATAACTTTTTCTGAGCTTGACACTCAGCATGTCCGGTTCCCTCATTCCGACCCTCTGGTCGTGGACGTCCAAATCGCCAATATGATGGTTAAGCGGGTGTTAGTGGACATAGGGAGCTCAGTAAATATTATGTACAAGTCTTTGCTGGAAAGGATGAAGTTGCCAATGAAGGATTTGGAGCCATGCAACCAAACCATCTACGGTTTTCTCTGGCAAAGGGCTCGCGCCAACAGGGCCGATCAAGCTTCCAGTCACAACAGGAACTGAACTTGCGAACAGGACATTACTCACCACTTTTATAGTAGTTGATTGTCCTTCTGCATATAATGCTGTGATTGGAAGGCCTATTATAGTCGACCTGCGAGCCGTAACCTCGGTCTGGTACCTCGCCATGAAGTTTCCAATTGATGCAGGGATAGGATGCGTGTTGGAAATCAGCGAGAAGCGAGGGAATGATACAATTCCTCGATTACTAAGGCGAAAAAGGGTGGATCGAGGGAAGGACCCGAAAAAGGGTTGCAATTGGCCAAAGAGAAACAAGCCCAATCAGGTGAGCAGGTCGCCAAATAGGGTGTTGCCCAAAGTGAGGATAGGGATTTAGATCCTCGCTTTGGGGATTTTGAAGAAGATGTAGGACCAGTTGAGGACCTCAAGGAGGTCCAACTCGATGAGTCAGATCCGACCAGGGTTGTGAAAGTCGATAAAAACTTAGAGACAACAACAAAACAAAAATCGGTGGAATTTTTGAAGAAGAACTAGGAGGTCTTTGCCTGGTCGCACAAAGTTATGGTTGGGATTGACCCAGTAGTTATCAGCCATGTCTTGAACATAGATAAAAGTTTTCCACCAGTACAACAGAAAAGGAGGCTGCTCGACAAAGATAGATCGAAAGCATTAAAAGAAGAAGTCGAGAAGCTAAAGGATAATAGATTCATCAGGGTAGCGTTTTATCCTTCATGGGTCTCTAATTCTGTACTGGTTCCCAAGCCAAATGGCAAGTGGAGAACATGCGTGGATTTCACAGACCTCAATAAAGCCTGCCCAAAGGATTGTTTCCCAATCCCAATGATTGACCAGCTGGTCGATGCCACGTCAGGGCACGAGATCCTATCATTCATGGATGCATACTCTGGGTACAATCAAATCAACATGCACCCACTTGATGAGAATCACACTAGCTTTCGAACTGATACATGGCTTTACTGTTACAAAGTAATGCCTTTCGGCTTGAAAAACGCTGGTGCGACTTACCAGCGACTAGTCAATCACATGTTCAAAGAGCTAATCAGTGTAAACATGGAGGTATATGTTGATGACATGATGGTTAAGTCGAAGAAGGCAGAAGAACACATCGGCGACTTGCAAGAGTGCTTCAATGTCTTAAACAAATATCAGATGAAGCTAAATCCCCTTAAGTGTTCCTTCAGAGTTGGATCAGGGAAATTCTTGGGATTTATAGTGAACTCACGAGGTATCGAAGCTAATCCTGAAAAAATCAAGGCCCTGGTCGAGATGAAGTCACCAACAAAGATAAAAGATGTTCAAAGCTTAACTGGGAGGATTGCCGCTTTAAGTAGATTTATCTCCAAATCTATGGACAAGTGCATCCCATTTTTTAATCTATGTAGGGGCAATAAGAAATTTGAGTGGATGGAAGAGTGCGAGCAGGCTTTCTAGGCGCTAAAGTCTCATATGTCGAAACCATCGATTTTATCCAAGCCGATTGAAAAGGAAACTTTGTTCATTTATTTGGCGGTCACAGAATATGATGCTAGTGCTGTCCTGGTAAGAGAGGAGGAACATGTGCAAAAAGTTGTGTATTATATAAGCAAGAGGCTAATAGGGGAAGAACTGCGATATCTGCCCATTGATAAATTAGCCTATTGCTTGATCTTAGCCTCCAGAAAGTTGTGACCATACTTCCAAGCTCACCCCATCACAGTACTCACCGACCAACCACTACGGCAAGTCCTGCAGAAACCAAAAGTCGTTGGTCGATTATTGAAATGGGCTGTTGAACTTGGACAGTTCAATATTTCTTACTTGCCATGAGCAGCTGTGAAGGGACAAGCTCCAGTAGATTTGTTGCAAAACTTATTGGGCTCCAGGACATTGAGCCAACAGAAGAACCTGGACCTCAAAGTCAAACTTCCTCTTGGAAGTTGTTCATAGATGGCTCTTCTAACGAGCACAACGCTGGAGCAGGTGTGATTTTAGTCACGCCTGAAGGATATCAATTCCATTGGACAATCATATTCGACTTCACAACGTCCAATAACGAAGCCAAGTACGAAGCTTTGCTCGCAGGATTAAGATTAGCCAAGGATATGAACATAAAGTCGCTTGAAATCTATAATGACTCCCAGTTAGTGGTTAATCAAATTACTGGAGAATATCAAGCCCAGTGTTTAAATATGGTTGCTTATTTAAACAAAGAAAAGGATTTGTTAGCACAAGTTGAAAAATATACTCTCTAGTAGGTACCTCGCGACCAGAACTCAAACACTGATGCTTTGGCCAAGTTAGCAAGTGCAAAGGATGCTGGCACCTTAAATATAGTGCCTGTTGAACGATTGTCCGCACCGAGCATCCAAGCAGAAGAGTCCTCCCTGGTAATCCAAGCAACAGACGCGTGGATGACACCCTTCATTGAGTACTTGAAGCATGGAGTGCTGCCGACGGACAGAAACAAAGTAAGAGCCCTCCAGAGGTAGTCGACTCAGTTTATCCTGGTTGACTGAGTTTTATATAGAATGGGGTACTCAATGCAACTCCTAAGGTGTGTTTCAAAGGAAAAAGCCAAAGAATTAATGTGAGAAGTCCATGAAGGTTTCTGCGGGGATCATGTTGGGGGGCAGAGTTTATCGAAAAAGATCCTAAGGCAAGAATACTTTTGCCCAACAAGGAATGAAGACTCTGTGGATTTTGTTCAAAAGTGCGACAAGTGCCAAAGATTCTCCAAGATACCACGAGCAACCCCTAATGAGCTAAAACAGATGCAAAGCCCTTAGCCATTCGCAGTATGAGGGATAGATTTGATCGGGTCTTTGCCCACGAGAAAAGGCAACGTCAAGTATGCCGTGGTTGCTGTTGATTACTTCACAAAGTGGGCCAAAGCTGAGCCACTTGCAATAATAACGACCAAGAAGGTTCTGGATTTTGTGGTCAAGAACATTGTGTGTCGCTATGGGTTGCCAAGAAAAATTGTCTCAGATAATGGCACACAGTTTGATGGCGATCTGTTCACAGATTTTTGCGACAGGCATGGGATTATAAAGAGTTTTTCTTCAGTAGCTCATCCACAGGAAAACAGACAGGTTGAGGTTGTCAACAAGACACTGAAGAAAAGGCTCAAAGAAGCAAAGGGAGCATGGCCAGAACAGTTACCTGAAGTCCTTTGGTCGTATAGAACATCCCATCGAACAGCAACATGCCATACTCCATTTTCCTTGGCCTATGGGTATGAAGCTATGTTTCCTGTTGAATTAGATCCGTCATCGCATCGAAGGTTGGCATACAATCAAGACGTTAATAGTCAGTTATTGATGGAATCTCTTGATTTGGTCGATGAAAGGCGCAAACAATCTCAACTCCGAGTAGCAGCTTACCAGCAAAAGGTCGCTCGGTATTTCAACTCTAAAGTATGCAAAAGAAAGTTTAATGTGGGAGATTTGGTACTTAGAAGAGTTTTCCTCAACACTCGCGATCAAGCTGCTGGAGTGCTTGGACCTAACTAGGAAGGGTCATACCAAAGCGAAGTGGTCCTTCAACCAAGCACCTATAAACTTGCTCGATTAAATGGAGATCTCATTCCTCGTTATTGGAATGGAGAACACCTGCGCAAGTATTATCAATAAACAGTTCTTTTTAAAGAATTGATTTGTATTAATTTCACTTTTTACAAGTTTATGAACAAGGGTTAGTCAACTATATGACTAATCGCTTATAAGTGTAAGATCAAATTTTTGATCACTCGTACAGACACGATTGTCTATTTATTATGAGAAATAAAAGGAACCGTGCCCAACCAATTATTCTTGCTAATTATTGTATTTATTACAAGTATTTGCTCATTACATGTGTTGTTTTGCTCTATTATCATTTTTATAAGTATTTATTACGAGCAGTACTGTTTGAACAGGTCTTGGTCAAGGAAAGTGACCAAGGACCTTAAGCTCCTCAATCACTTGAGGGGCATATAAGGTACTAAGTAAGCAAAGCATATCAATAAGTATATGTAAACACACGAGCAAAATAAGGGAAAGCATGCTACGATACTTAGAGTATTTTTTAAAATTTTGTTTAAATTTTGTTAAATCAAAACAAAGTGCTATACTAAGTTCGGTCATGCGAACAAATATTATAATAAAGTGCAAATATTATAATATCAAAAGTAAAATCCTTTACACCGCGATCAGTTGCTGCTCGGATGTAATTGTCAATTAAAAGGAAAAGCTGCCCATGCAGCAATAAAATAAATTGTCTTGACATCACGAACTACAGTTTGTGTGTCCTGAGTTACAAATTAAAATAAAAAAATTATTATGAAGCAGCAGAAGGATCCTGCTGAGGCTCTTGTGGCTGCTGGTCAACTATGGCCCTAACATCTTCATTGACGCCCTCAATGCCTGTTGCCAAAGATTTCTCAGGGGATCCCTGAGCCTTCTCCTCTTCTTCCAGGCGAGCAATACACTTAGCCAACTCAACCTGCCTAATATGGTCTGGTAGAAAGGTAAAGTTCGCCTTGGGGTTGCTTTTCCAAAACATATAGAAGCACTGGAAGGCCGCTCCCTCATACTTCTCTAGGTTGCAGGCGTTGGTCTCCTCGAGGTCGGCAGTTTCTTTACGGCTGATCTCCAACTCCGTTTGAAGTTTGTTGGCTTCTTGATAGTTTATCAGTGAGGCCTCCTTACACCTCTCCTTGGAGGCAGTGATTCTGGCAACTGACTCCTCCTTCTTCTTCAGTTCCTCCTCGAGCTTGGCGATCTTAATCTCAGTTGCTCGCAACTCCTCAGCATGCTTGGCCTCGACCACCTTATGCTGCTCAGCAAGCCTTTCCTCGGCCGCCTTGATCTCTTCAGCATGCTTGGCGACCATCTCCTCCTAGCGGCGCCAACCGGTACTCACAGTTAGAATCCCCCGCGATCAGAGAAAAAAATAAAAAAAGTTGTTAGTATTAATCAAAGAGATAAGCAATCAAATCATAGTGAAAGCGGCGACTTACAATGAGTAGTTCATTCAGCGCATGACTAAAGAGTTGGTCGACCAGCTTGGTGGGAGCGCTGCTGAAGGATTACAAGCTATGCCGGTGTCTGGACAGTTTCTTCAGCCTGTCGCTGGCCGAAGTGCAGGCAGAGTTCAGCATAGCCTCAACAAGAGTTTTATCTGGCTGAGTAGAAGGACTTGGGTCGGCGGGAGCTGGAGGATTCTGGTCGATAGGACCTGGAGGAGGAGGAGTCTCTTTTGAGGGAGTTGGTACAGGAGGGTCCTCGGTCCAAGCCCTTTTTGCGGAAGGGTCACTGCAGCCTTCTCTGGGCTGACACCGGTTCGATTTGTGGTAATGGGATTGGTGTACAAATCGAACGCCTTCTCGGCAGGCATGCCTACATAAAAGAAGCATACGATCAGTCAGGGCAAGTTGTTATGCAAAAAAAAAACAAGGAAATGGAGAGAAAAGAAATTATAAGTAAAATACCCGAGCTACAACTACTGGTTGTTACATTATCTATTGTACTACTACTACACTCACTCTCTGCCGTGAAGAAGTCTGAATTTAAACTAGTCGCGTATTTAAAGTTGTCGTCCTCATCAAATAAATGACAGGGAATGGGCAAACTGTCTAAGAGTGAGAATTTGGTACCATTCTCATCCAAGGACTCAAGTATGGGCTCGGGGTGTGCAGGAAGTTTTTGCTTGCCTTTCCCATGTTGGGCAAGGACAACAACTGCTCGTGGAGTGCTGGAAGGTTCCTTGATGGTCACTCCAATAGCTTTCCTCCTCGGGGGTGGTGACACATCCTGGTGCTGCTCGGTGTCACGGGCTGACATTTTGACAGCGGAAATGCCCGTGCGGCACCTTGACTCCTCTGAGCAAAGGTCAGCCTTCCAACCATTCGAATAACAATGGGCACATTTTTCGCGCGACCGTGTGCCTCTGCACACTTCCGTCTCTTGAACAACTCTCGCCGAGTCATGCTCTTCAGTATCTATGAGTGCAATCATGCATCAAGGCTATCTAGCCAAGACACACACACTGACCATAGGTTCTCATTATGGCAAGGCAAATCCCAACACCGATGCTCACCCAGACATTCGGAAGTCGAGGTAGCATGTGTGGCTAAGAGCCAACACCAAGCTAACGTGCCAACACCTCCTATCATGTCCCATTCGATACTATCTGATTAGCTCACGTCACAGACCAAGGGCTCCCATACGTCCATGGTCCAATCCTCAAGGCACCATACCATCATGCATGTTGGCAGGCCCTTGAGACTGGCTGCTAGACTAGTAGCACACACTGGACCTCTGTCCTGCTCAAGCATAGTGCACCCTCCAATGCTTGCATGCTAACAAGTCCCACGAATGACTTCCCGTGCCATCTCGTGTAGAGATTCATGGCCATGGCGCGCCACGACATCTCTCGAAGGTTTGGGCCACGTTCCATGCAAGCGGTATCTCAGCAAGCCAAGGGAACCGTACCCTTAAACCTCTGGCAGCACACTTCGACGCACTACTGGGGCGGCCTGGTAATGTCCATGAGTACTCCTACTCATGGAGACATATGAGTCCCCTCGTGGTCCTCATATGCCCGCCCTACTAGTCCTCCCAACTAGTAGTAGCTCACTTGACGCCCTTGCGCCAGGGGGTGGTGGAGAGCTGACACCAGGTGCTCCCCCTACAAAGAGCCTTCTGAGCTTTTAGCCTTCTCCCAGGAACATATATGATTTTTGCTTGGGAGACATATTTGGCTTCCAGCTCGCCAATTCTTCGAATCTCCCAAATCCGATCATACCATTGCGTTCATTGACCCTTCAATATGGAACCTACCAAGTCCCGTCCATTTCCGGGAAATATTGAAGATATTTACGAAAATGCCACTGCCGTACAAACTAGGCATCAGCATGCTCACCAGCCTGCACCCTCACGTGCGCATTTGACTGAGCGCCATCCTAGCTTGTAACATGCCATCAAGGCTGGCATGTTACACTTGGGAACTTCTCCCCTAGTAGCACTTTCCGCGGTTGATTCCCTCACATCCTGGTGAGGTGCAAGAAGGCCGACCAGCCTTAGGTTATTCTCCATGACCAGCTCTTTGACACTCTTTTCAATGTTTGTCATGCTGGCCAGGGCTGCTGCTCGTATCTCCATTTTTGGAGTGGGGACTGGTCGATGCCATGGACTTGAACGACACCGAAGTTCTAAAGAATGTATAGAAAAGCTAAAAGAAATTGAATGATCAGTAAGTAAATGATTTACGTCCTTCAGTGAAGGCTAGGTTGTTGGCGACCAAGTCTGGTGTTAATAAGTACTCCTGGAAGTACTTCCCTACGTTGGACTTGTGGGTAATGTCACTCAAGAAGGTGCGAGTAGATTCCTAGTGATAGAAATGGAAGAATCCCGTGTTGTTGTGGTTAGGGTTAGATTTGAGGTCAAACAAATAATTGATCTCATGTGGCGTAGGAACGGGCCACTTCTTATAGTTGTAGGGGGTATAAAGGGCAGAAAGTACCCTATATCCATTGGGAGTGATTTGGAAAGGGGCGACTTCAAAATAATTTGCCACCCCCTGGAAGAACGGATGCAGAGGCAAGGTTGCCCCTGCCTCAATGTGATACCTCAACCAGGCGCTGAAGGCGCCCCTAGGCAGGTTTTCCCACTAGTCGATCGAAGGCTTGATGAGGGTTATCCTAGGAAGGCCGTACTTCTTGAGATAATTCCCTACCACCCTAGCTGTAATAATACTAGGAGGCGCTACGTACCATTCGACCTCTGGTCGAAGGACGTCGCGAGGTCGGGCTTTGGTTTGAATTTCTAGTGGGGAAGTGTTTGCAGGTTGGGGGTTGGTTAGAGGAGTTTTAGCCCAAGGGATAGGTTGATTGGCAGAAGGCTGAGTTATTTTCTTTTTTCTTTGTGCAGTGGATTTTACGCGACCCATATTAGTTGGGCTGGTCGAAGATCTGTTTGTGGGGTTGTGTTGAGAAAAGGGAATTTTCGAGAATGGCAGCGACAATTTTTCTTGATCTTCGAACAATAGTGCGAGCAAGTCATCGTCGATCGGCCTCTCACCTCCCCACGGGTCGTGCATGAAATCTGCGAACAAAGAAGTGGAAATGTTGGGATAACGTTGCTCGTGTATAAAAGTTAAGCCTTTATACGACCAGCAACATTCTAACGTAAACACTAAATAGCATGCATACAGCTTGGAAAACAGATTAAAAAGCACAAGTGAAAAGTTTTTCAAGGAAAACTTTTCGACTCTGAGAGAGGGCAGGAAAAACCCAGTTTTTTCCGAGTACCTAAAAATCGAATTTTTACTTCGATTTTGCGGCCTAAATCAGTAATCCCAATTCCCAAGCCAATTCCTAAACCTCATTTAGTGTTTTTCCTTATCCTATCATGGAAATACCTACTAGCCCGATTACCCCAAATCATTTTTTTTCAAGAACAGTCAAAAACTCAGATACCAACAAATCAGAAACTTCAAAGGATAACTATTGCACGACATCTCAGAGAAAAAGAAATTCTAGAAACTTACTTGGATAAAAATTTATACAAATTCACGAACGTTGATTCGAGTGGCTGGACAGGTACTCCACGGATCACCGAAGTCATCTGAGTTGTCTGGGTTCTTCGTGCTTCGTTCTTCAGTGTTATTGAGGAAAAAAGGAGAGTAACAAGTAAAAAGTGAAATTGAAGGATTATTTATATTGATCGAGGCACAATTAATAAGGTAATGACGAGGGATGATTTTTTGAGGTGTGGAAAAATGTGTTAACCATCAAATTTCTTTTTGGGAAACTGCAATGACATGATTGGTTACCTTTTTCGAAAAGGCATTGACGGCTCTGACAGGTCATGCAGAAGGTCGATCGTTTAAGTTTACTTTATGTTGTTCGCAGCAAAATAAACTTGGGGGGCAAATGTTTACCCAAAAACAAACTACCTGATGACGTGGCAGGATTGATCTACACGTGGGGTGCACGTGGTAGTTTTAAGTGAGAGTATCCTACTTGACCCTCGAACAGGTGATCATTGGCTTATCAAGTATTATAATTATGGGTGACCAGCCTAGTCGCATATACTCAGTTATTTCCTTCAAATATGCAATCTTGTAATTATGTATTAATTGTAATTTTCATTATTATTTAGATACGCATGTATTAAGTGTGATTAAGGCCCAATGGCCCATGTAGACCTCCTTGAGCCTATAAATAAGAATCAAAAGGCTCAAGAGAGGGGACTTTTGTTTTTCGAACATTTGGCTTGAGAACGCTTGAGCTGAGAGATTCTAAGAGAGAAAAAGAGTGTTGTAATCCATCACAATTGTATTTATCTGAGATTTAGTGAAACTCGTGAACCCTAGTTCACTGATCACTGTTCTTGGAATACTACATCAATAAGAACACTAAGTGGACATAGGTTGTTACCATTTTATTGGGGCCGAACCACTATAAATTTTTTGTGTCGTTTATCTTTTTGCCTGGAGTTCTTCTCATTTTCATCTTACTTTATATCGTTTATCTGACTCCGTGTTAAAGCTTTCCTTTTTGAAGGAAAATAAAATTCCATCAACGTACTATGAGGCTAAAAAGAGATTGAAGAAATTAAGGTTGGGATACGAGTCAATTCATGTGTGTCAATATGATTGCTGCTTATTTTACAAAGAGCATGCAAGTAAAGAGGAATGTCCAGTTTGTGGAAGTAGTCAATGGGTTACTTTTGAAAAAACTAAAGGAAAAAAGGTGCCGCATAAGGTGATTCGTTACTTTCCATTAACACCTCGGTTGAAAATACTATACAGTTCAAGGCTTATAGCGAAGGACATGCTATGGCACCACACTGGGAAATCGAAAGATGATGGGGTGATGCGACACCCGGTGTATGGGACGACATGAAAGAAGTTTGATGCCAATCATCCTGATTTTGCAAGTGATCCTAGGAATGTTCGTTTAGGCTTAGCTGCCAATGGATTTAATCCATTTGGTAACATGAACCTAGCATACAACATGTGGCCTATAGTGTTGGCGAACTATAATCTGCCACCTTAGTTATGTATGAAAGAAAATAATTTCATGTTGACCATCCTTATTCCTGGTCCAAAATCACCGGGTAAGGACATAGATGTATTTCTAAGACCATTGGTGGATGAGTTGAAGGAGTTGTGGGTTAACGGAGTTGTTACGAGAGATAGTAAGACCAACACTATGTTCAAGATGCGCACAGCCATTTTATGGACAGTTAATGATTTTCCAGCTCGAAGTAGTTTATCTGGATGGAGTGGTTAGGGATACAAAGCTTGTCCCACGTGTAATGAAGACACATCTCCCATTCGAGTGATTAGTAAGACATCTTATGTTGGTCCATAAGATTCTCGCCCAATACACCTCGAATGAGAAGGGACACTGAGTTTGACAAACAAATTGAGGGAAGACGTCTTCCAAGACAATTTACTTGTGAGGAAATATTAGAACAAGTGAACAACCTTCCACCCCAAGTTCCGAGAAAACACTTGTAGTTTGGAGGTGTGAAACGTAGAAGAGTTGTGGAAGACAAAAAATGGAGGAAAAAAAGTAACTTCGACGAGCTTGATTATTGATGTACAAACATTTTAAAACACAACATTGATGCCATGCATGTCGAAAAAAATGTGTGTGATAGTCTCCTTGGTACAGTCTTGGACAATGACAAATCTAAGGACACCACTAATGCAAGATATGATTTGAAGAAGATGGGAGTAAGGGAATCGTTGTGGATTTATGAAGATGAGAATGGAAAGTTAATGAAGTCACATGCTCCTTATGTGTTAACTCCTGCTCAGAGACAACGATTTTGTGTATTTATTAAAGAAGTGAAATTTCCAGATGACTTTTGTTCAAATTTGAAGAAAAAAGTAATCGAGAATGAAACAAATATTCTTGGGTTGAAATCCTATGATTGTCATGTTATAATGCAAGGATTATTGTCAGTGGATGTTCGCAAGTTTCTCCCAAAAGATATATCAACCACCATTTCTAAACTGTGCAATTTTTTTAGGCAAGTATGTTCGAGGACTATAAATGTTAAAGATATGGAGGAAGCACAAAAAGACCTTATTTTGATATTGTGCAAGATGGAGTTGATTTTTCCTCCTGCTTTTTTTTTTTTTTATATAATGATTTATTTGGTCTTACATTTTCCGGAAGAAGTGATTTTGGGTGGACCGGTATTTATGAGGTGGATGTATCCTTTTGAAAGGTACATGAAAAAAATTGAAGAACTATGTGGGAAATAAAGCTCATCCTGAATGGTCGATAGTTGAAGGCTATGTTGCAGATGAGGCTTTGAAATTTTGTTCAATGTATTTCAAAGGGGTTGAAACAAAATTTAACTGTCTTGATCGCAATAAAGATGAGGTGTATGTCCCACGACACCTTTCTATGTTTCAATCTCAATGTCGTCCCCTGACAAAGGGAACTCTCAAGCCTCTCGACCGTGCGACTCGTGAAATGGTTGAATGGTTCATACTTGACAATTCTCCCAAAATTCAGGATTACTTTCAGTAAGTTTGTTCCCTTTAAAGTGAAATTTATGTTCATTCCAAATTGTTTTATCTAATATAGTAAAACCATTCAAATTTACAGAGAACACCTAGAAGAGATCAAACTGAAATACCCAGATGGTGATCATAATTTTTTACACAAGAAAAATTTTCGCTCGTGGTTTCATAGGAAGGTAAAAATGAGAGTATTTTTAAACTTTCATTTTTGTAATGATATTTTTGTCATTCTAATATAGGTTTATTAATTTATTTAGATATATGACTTGAACAAGCTTGGATCTTTAGAGAATGATGATGAGTTACTAGCTTTATCATCTGGGTCAGATCACTTGGCAACCTACTACGAAAGTTGTATAGTGAATGGTGTTCGATTTATCGCATATGACCGAGATCAAAAGCACACCGCACAGAATAGTGGAGTGTCTGTTGCCGGAACAGAAGGTTTTAACTATTATGGCACGCTTCAAGAAGTAGTGATGTTATCTTTCACTGGTGCATATTCAGTGGCATTGTTTCGGTGCAAATGGTTTAACAATGATCCAAGCAGGAAGAAAACAATCACTGAAAATAATATCACTAGTATGAACATCAGTGGCGAATGGTACAAAGATGAGTCGTATATACTTGCTAGTCAAGCTAAGCAAGTATTCTATCTCGATGATCTACTTAGAGGTCAACACTGGAAAATTGTCGAGGATGTCAATCATCGTCAAATTTGGGACATCAAGGATGATGAAGCTGATGTTGATGTTGTACATGACACAATCTCATTAAATTTTGTGTTGACCGTGGATCTCGGTCAGTTGGTTATGGAATGTCATCAACCTACAACATATATTGGTACTATACAAAATTCGCCTGCTGATCAATTGGATGATAATTTCATAAATGATGACTTAGGCAAAGAAGAAGTCGATGAAGAAGATGAATTGCTAGTTAATCTTTGTGAAGATGATGTTAATGTTGTGTCTCCGATTGATGTCACTTTAATTAATTATGAAAGTGATAGTGATTATTCTACATGGTTTTTATATTTTTGTAATAAAGACAATCATTTAAAATATAATAGATAAGAATTGTAATCATTTTGTTCATTTTCATTGGTGATATTTGATACTAACTAATCATTTTTGTTCTTAAGTATAATGTCAGCTGATATAGCCATCTCTCACGGTGGAGATGGTGGTGGTCTAGGCCCGTCAGATCCTAGTAGAGTACCTTATTCCTGCGAGTCAGGTTAATAATAATTTTCAAATTTTGTTCATAGCTTGAAAGTCAAGCTCAACGAATGTTTAATATATATATATTAATATTTCAAATTTTGGTGATTGTTGAAACTGTGGATAACTAAATTGTCGAAAAGAAATGGTCGTGGTTTGGCTAATAACATACCACTTGAAATTCGAAGGCGGAATGCCGGGAAACCACTAGATCTTCAGCTTGATCCTAGGACGAACAAAGTGGTTGGCTTGGAGGACTAAGCTTTTTTCCGCGAGATAGGCCTCCAAGTCACCTTGTTGTTGCCAGGACATTACTTGGATTTTGCTAATGTACCTCAACAATTTAAGGATCAAGTCGTACAAAAGATGAAGGTAAAAAATTAGAACAAGTCTTATGGTCTAAATTTTTTATTATAATAATTTACAAACTAAACTAATGTGTTATTTTTTTAATGTAGCATTTTTATAATGTTGATGGTCATCCAGAACCCGAGAGAGTTGTGAAAACTATCTACACAGAGATGCACAAAAGATATTCTGAGAGAAAGAACATTAGACATACTCACTTCAAAAAATATTGCTCTAAGTTGGAAGATTTGGAGAGTGTTCTCATTGCTCCACTCGACCATTGCACCAAGGAGAGTTGGAAAGATATCGTTTAGTTGTTTTTTAGCCCAAAATCTATTGCGCGATCCAACCAAAACTAGAAAAACAGAAAAGAAATGAAGTATACATCGACGCAAGGCACAAAATTGTTGGCAGCTAAGCGTCACCAATTTGTAAGTAAAAATATTAATTTAATTTAACAAAATTATACGTTCTAACACACTATCTCTACATTTGTATAGGCGAACCCTGATGAACATGTTATTGATACTTGGAAAGATAGACAAGTTTTTGTCAACGATGCAACTCGAGAAACTTTTGTGTTATTTATTTTCATTAAACTATGTTACTGTTGTGTTTCTAACACTTTTTATGAACAGGAAAAAATGATGGAAGAGCTTGAGAGGACACGACTTCAAAGCCAGTCTCAAGGACTGACGGAGGGATCTGAAACTGGATTAGGTACTGATTCCTCGTCGGTCAATCAGTACGAGATTATGAGTAAAGTACTTGGGGAGAGGTCTGACTTTCAAAGATGAGTGAGTTACAGCAAAAGGAAAGGGAAAAAATAAGTTTCCAGCTCCACAAGTCAAAGTCAGTCACAAGCCCAACCTGCTCATACGCCTCAAGAAGACATGGCTACTATGGCAGAGATTATGAAGTCAATGCGTGGAGAGATCCGAATGTTGAGATCTCACAAGGTCCATCTGGTAACCCTCAACATACCAGTTCACAAACTGAGTCACAGTTTGACAGCCTTTTGCAACTGTATTTACCATCACAACCTGAAGGTGGTATATATTCTCAAAGTCCACCTCCTTGGTCGATGCCAGAACAACAACAACATTTTCATCCACCTCAACAGAATTCTCCTAATATGTATTGAGGTACATCACAACAATTTCAGTACATGTATGGACGCTCCTCCCAGTCCCCTCCTATTTATTACCCCGACGTCCCTGCAAGATCTCAGACGTCACATCCTAGGCATCGTGACTTTGGGGGTTCATCGCAGCAGCAAAAACAACCGCAGCAATAGAGATATGGTCAATTTGTGAGTTCGTCGCAGCAGTAATAGAGGTATGGTCAGTTTGAGAGTTTATTGCATCAGTCTCCCTTGGCACGACCACATACTCGACAATTTGTAGACTCGTTTGGATCATCTTCACAGCAGTCTCCACAAGCTTATTACCCTTCACTACTAGAACCATAGTTTGCTTCACCACCATTGCTGCGCCCTAACATTGGTGAAGATATTGACCTGAATGTTAATGAATATTTCTCGCCTGGTTGGCCCAATCCAAACAATAATAATTAGTTTATGTTTTTTAATTAAATTAAGACAATTGATATTTTATTATGTTTATTTTATGATTAATTTATATGTAATTAAATTAAGACAATTGATATTTTTATTATGTTAATTTTATGATTAGTTTATATATAATTTTGTTAGAAGAATATTAATTGTGTTATTAATAATTAATTTTAATTTATGTTAAATTTTATTATCTTTAAATAAGTATTATATATATTTATTAATAAATAAAATCAAACGAATTATTAATTAATTACCAGCGGATTAATAGGTGCGGGACCCGTTGGTATTAACTGAGTCAAACACGATGTTGACTATTTTTTACATGGTGTCAGTCCGACGATAATAACCATAATTATCGACTAATTATTTATGGCAGATTATTACCGGCGAAATCCAGTATTATTACCGGCGGAAGCCTCCATCGGAAATAATGTGTTTTGTTGTTGTGAGCGGATTGCATGAGGCCCATTCAGAAAGTTGCATACCAACTTTATGGGGAACGTATCTCTGACTCGTCAGGGTGCGACACACGTTTGCCCATGTCAGGCAGCGTTTTGGGAAATGCCGATTGTCGAGTGAATGAACTCGACACCACCAATCGAGGCTCACCAAAAGTTGTCAAACGATCGCCTGGTGGCCTACAATTGCAGTGACTGACACCTGGCGGCTACCCCAGGTCCGAGGACCGAAATCATAGACCTAGGGGACGAGTGAGTGAAGAGAGCTCCTCCGAACATGGCCTCACCTGGAGAGATCCTTGCCCTAAGGACAGACCTCGGGGCATGACCTCACTCGGAGACATCCATGACTTATCTACTAACCCGGGAGATGGCTTCACCTAGAGGTACCCTCACCTTGAGGACAGACCTCGGGGCATGGTCTCCCTCGAAGACGTCCACAACTCGTACAAACTAGGCTTCCTGGAGGAGTTGCACTCCGAGAACCTCATGACTTACCTCGTCACTAATCACTCTTAATTGTCACGTGCCAGGAGGTGAAAATACGGACAACAATATTCTTTTCTCTCTTTTTTTTGTCGCAATGAAATTTATTCATTGAAAAACTTCAAAATTTCGTACAGTTTATAAGACTAAACAACTTGAACAAAAGAAGGGAAACCCTCTAGCCATATAAATTCACCATCCACCCTAAGATCATGCACTGCTAATCCATGAGCACCCTTATTGGTCGTACAACGTACATGGATTAGGGGCACTTTTAAAAAATTGGACAACAAACTTGCAATATCATCTAACAAAGAGCCTAAGTCATTGAAAAATGGCGATCTGTTAGAGTAAGCAGTCACAGTTGCTAAACAATCTCATTCAACAAAGCGCGAAGGAAGACCAAGCAAAATACTCCAATCCAGTACCACCATTAAAGCCACACATTCGGTTTGTATCACTATAAAACAACTTAGAAAACAAAATAACATACAAACACTAAATTAAAAAAAAAAATATTTATTTATATATTTTATATTGTAAATTTAAAACTTTATTCTATGAGAAACAAAATAAACAACTTGAAGGGATGGTAATCCCAACGGTTGATTACTACACACACCAAAATAAAAGACATTTACCTATGAGAGATTTGGAAAGACAAGCAAAGACTTCTCCATTTGAATTCATTATAATCTCTCCAATACCCATACTATTGGTAAGTGCATCAAGATTAAATTTATTTTGACCCATCGACGAAGACAGCCAACGATCAGTGGATGGACAAGTCGTATATGCTTTTAGAATCCTTGAATGTCATGCCTAAAGAATTCCATAAGAGTATTTTTATAAAATAATTCATAAAAGATTCATATAGCTGATTGCATTTCAAAAATAAAAAATAATAATAAAATGAGAAAACTATACTCAACCACTGAGCACAGTTTAACATGGACACCCGAATTGAAAAGGAATCAACTAGCCTTGAGAAAAAAAATACTAAATAAGGTGGAAGCAAGAACTCATTTTTATAACAAGGTATGATTCTCAAATATGAGGTAAGAATTATATAGTAGTTATCGAGTCAACCAAAACATCAAATTGAGTAAGGTTAATGTGTTTAAGAAAATATTTATAATTATTATTAGCGAACATAAACCCTTGTTTAATTTGATTTGGAAATAGGCGTTAAAGACAATTTGTCAATTGTGTACATAGTATATTTATAATGGAATTTTTTATCAATAAAAACAATGTCAAGGCAAAAAATTGTTGTATATATAACATGCACCAATGCTTATGACATAACTCTATGTATGTGTAATATAGACAAGTTATTGATATTGAAATCTCCACTACAACTTTGAAAGAATTAGTTTATGTTGGACTAGTAACGGTGTAACAAAATGAAATGAATAGTAGTGGAAGGAGATGAAGACATACTTCGTATCATACTTAAAGTAAAAGAAGCAACTGAATGCTATTCATAATTTAAAGAACAAAAAGAAAGATAGTGGAATCCATAATAAGAAATTAAATCAGTTCAGTAAAATAGAGCCAACTTAAGTTCTAAAGACTAGTAAATGTAGACAATGGAATATAAATAGACAAGGCCATATCTGAGTATACTCATCAAATAATAATCTAATTCTTGAAGCAACAAGGAATGACCATGAGTAATATTGTTCATCTCTCTTCCCACATATGCCAAGCAAAAAAGAAAAACAATTCAAATTCTGACTGTTGAAATATTTCATATGCTTTTAAAATGACTTGTTGAAAAGAGATATCGACCAGGTTCTTATGTAGAAGATCAAACCGTAATAATTTCTATATTTTCTGAAACTCCAAGCACCAAAAGATGGCATGTGTAACGACCCAAAATTGCTAATAAAGCTTAGGGTCTTGATTAGCGTGCCAGGATGACATAATTAATTTATATATATGATTAAATTGTTAAATGCATGATTATGTGGCATGCATGATTAGTATGACTATATAGATATATTATATGCATGTGGGCCTATTATAACTTTTAAGGGCATAATTGTAATTTTGGCCCGTTGATGGCATAAATGTGATTATATGTGATAAATTGCTGAGACCACATTATTATGTGGATATATCTGCAGCATGTGGCTTGAGACGGTTCTAGTGAGCGGATTAGCGAAACAGTCACATCGGGAATTAATACCCAGCTCGGGAGGGGCCTAGGGGTACTTTTGGGAATTTAGAGAATATCTTGGGAATTATTAGATACTAAGTAAATAATTGGTAATTAATTGGATGACAAGATTGATTGGTAAATATTAGGAACATTTGAGGAATTAGCGGGAACTGAAGGAAAATGACCATTTTACCCTTAGAACAATTAAGTGGCTAAGTAGTTTAAGGAAGGGCATTTTGGTCTTTTGTTTGGACATGGGATATGGTCATTAATCAAGTGGGATTATCTCAGAAAGAAGTAGAAGCTTTCAGTCCTTATTTTCTCTCCTTCTCACGGTTCTTCTCTCTCTAGGAGCCTAGGAATAATATTCTGAAGTTCAAAGGAAAGCTTGGGGAAATTCTATGGGGAAACCTTGAGGAATTGAAGTGTCAACCTAGGGAGATTCAGCTAGGGAGCTTGGGGATTTAAGCTCAAGACTAGAAGGAAGAAATCTAGTGGGAGATTCAATTGAAATTGAGGTAAGTTTGTTAAGGAATTTTGGTATTTGTGTGGGATTAGATCGAGTTTTGGGTACTAAAATAGCTGAGTGTTGAGTGGAGATTTCTATTGAATTGGAGTATTGATTCTAGTATAATTGTTAGGAATTTAATGTTTAAAGTATGTGATTTAATCATGAACTCGTAGATGGGTTTAAATCTGATTGGGAGGTTTAATGGGTTTGAATTCTGGGAAAATTGCCTGGGAGAAACATGAGAAAAACCCAGAATTTCTGGGCTTGAAGGGGTGCGCTGCGGCGCGTGTGGCCAATTGGCCCTGGAATGCTCTCTAAGATGGGGGCGCACCGCGACCCACTAAGCCAAGTCGCAGCCCGCCTCCCCTTTGGCTTGGGTTTCTCCTCTCTGACTTGGGGGCAAGTTGCAACCCACTAAGCCAAGTCGCGACCCGCCTGGTGATTTTAGCCTTAGAATTGTTTCTAGAATTGGTAAGGCTCGGGGAATCGAACCTAGGCGCTCAGGACAATTTCTACTACCCGGTTTAGTATAAATTGAGGTCCCAGAGGCTAGTTTGTGTCTCCTAAGTATTTATTTGGATTAGAAGTTAACAATTACCCATTGGACACTGTGACTAGGTTTATCGCCAAGGCTCGAGGCTAAGGATCGTCCTCGGAACCATTTTATTATCTCCGTTCGGAATTAAAGGTAAAAAAACTACACCCTTGTGTGGTTGTGTTGGGACTGAGATTCCCTGTATTTGAATACATATGTTGTATGACTGTGATAATGTCAGGTGAGCATGGAATAAATGGCCTGAGAGCCAGGGCTGATAATTTGCGCACATGACGCGACTCGGCCATTGTGAGCCGGGGTCAGCTAGATAAACACTGGACTTGGCCTAAGCGAGCCGGAGTCAGTGGAGTAAACAGAGGGCGCGACCTAAGGGCGTTGACCCTGAGTATTGCATATTGATTGAGATAAATTGTTGAACATGTATGTTTATTGATATTAGTTTGATGAATATGACTTGTTGAATATCCAAATGCCTGTCTTATGATTGATTGGATGCCACTGTTGCTTTTTATTGGGATTGCTGCCTATAATCTATTGTCAGTAGAATCTAGTAAATTATATCTGCTGTCTTCGTACTGCTGCTTAGTTGTGCTTGTTGTTTAAAGTTTTCTTGCTGGGCTTTAGCTCATGGGTGATTCGTGGTGCAGGTAAGAGGGTTGATTGTCGGACCAGCCATGAGTTGGAGAGCTTCAGGGGCGGTGTGTACATAAGCGGCCTGCTCGATCACCACAGTCGGGGTAGCTTGGAAGGAACTAGGGTTAAACCCTGTTTTTACCGCTTAGGATGGCTAAATTGTATCTGTTTTTCGTTTATTAATCTGTAAACTGAATTTTGGGATCCCGTGTACGAACTTAATATTTTAATGAAAAATAACCATTTTGATAGCCAAATCTTTTATTACTTAACCTTGACTTAGTTTTTTTTAATTACACATTTAAAGTTCAAATGACTTGTGTTGACGCGGTTCTTCGCCAACAGGTAATTAAGAGAAGAAGAGAAAGGGATTAGTGCTGAAAGTAGAACCGTCACAGATATGAAATCTTAGAGGATGAACTAGGTGACTCAAGACACGTTTTTAAGTGGTTCAAAGGTTAAAATCCTTTTACTCCACTAGTCGATATTATTGATCTATTCTGGGGATTTGGTTACAAAGTATATATCTCTCCAGAGACTATTTTTTCCAACCCTTATCAACTCCCAAGGTCTCCATATTTATAGGAGAAGGCACCTGGAAGTTGGTAAGGAGGTCATCCCGTGACCTTCTTATTTGTCATATCAACTCTGTGACATTCATGATTAATTCCTAAACCTGACACATAAGTATGGTCAAATCGATAGGTAAGGAGATAATGGTCCGCACGGCCCAACCCAGCCGTGGGTGTCTGAATACGCACGTTCCTGCTGCGTGTCCGAGAAGTCAGGGAGATATCGGACACGTGATGTCAGATATAGGCACATTTATCTTGCGTGTGTTGACTTTACAAAGGGTTAGAGATCCATGAGTAGCTCGTACCACGAGCTGCTCCCCTGACCCGACCTTCGGCCTTCAGACTCCTGCCCCCAGTCTTGGGCAACCTTGGCGAGTCCTTGAGGATACCTCGAACTAATAGGGTACGACCTCGAAAACAGGAGCTCCGGCCTGGAGAAATTTACGGACTAACCATGATTAGTCTGAGGCTCGACCTGCTAATCAGCCCGTGGGAAAACCAGGGCGTACATCTGCCCCCCAAGTTCCTGCTCGTGGTATATGACGTCATATATAGAAGACCACAGTAAGGGCTTTTAGACTTCCCCACAACCCTTCACATTCCACTTTTTGTGCAGGCGTCTGATACGTGGGACGTCGTGGGTGGTGACGGTACGTTCTACGAGAACCGCATTTAATGGTCTAGTCTATGCCCAGCCGTCGTTTCGTATTTCGAGTGGAAGGCCTCGGATCCCTCACTAGGGTCATCCAAGAGCCTTCTACACGTGATTCTTCACATATATAAAAAGGGGGTGGCCACCCTATGCACGGGCCACCCCTTCATTCAAAATTTCCCAAATCTCTTTTCTTCTTTCCTCTCTAACTTTCCGAAGAACGAAACCCTCAACTCTGCTGCTGCCATTTTCATTGTTCAAGAAGCTTAGGCACACGAGTTTCTCCGAAGTTTTGGAATCTACTACACCGACGAAGCTCCTACCAGCGCAACACTCTCGTCTACCTTCCAGCCATACACTGTAAGTTTCCTGACCCTGTTCACTTTGAAAACATGCTACTGTAGCTTAGGTAAAAATTTTACTGTAGCCGCATGCAAGGGTTTTCTGGGTTGCGTGGATATGGAGGGTGACAACCCTTTTTAGGTTAGGGCATACTTGTTGTAGGAACCCGCCTTAGAGCATGGGTTTCGGGATGCTTTTTCTGGAACAATTTCTGGGTAGGAGTTTTGGGAATTTTGGGGTGCAAAACTGGGTAGGTTAGGGAACACGCCTCATGGGCGGTTTTGCAATTCCCGCCTGCTGAAACTTTCCTCCCAAGGCAAATTTTACTCTGAACCCCCTGACACGCGAATTCCGAGTAATCTGGGATCTGTTGGGAGTATACGCGCATGTTCACTGAACCGCGTGGTTCCACCTTCCCCGAGCTGGGCTTACCTCAGCTCGTGCAAATAATAATTATTCTTCCTCCTGCTTGGGTCGCCTTTTCTAAAATGTTTCCTTGTGTTCACTAGGCGACCAGATGGCTCCAAAAAAGAACCTCCCTCAGAAGAACGTTGGAAGATCGGCCTCCCAACAAGAAAAAGGAAAGGCGGTGATGTCCAGCTCGCCGATCCCCCACTTTGGGCCGGCCGTGGAGAAGGAGGTCGAGGTGGCCCCCGACGCATTTTTTGAGGCGGAGAGAATCGTCTCAAAGATAACCGACCAGGCGAAGATCAACAAACTCTTCCTCACCCACAACATTCCACTGTGGAAAGCCTCCGTTATTGCCCGACCTGCTGCGGAGGGCGAGCGGAGCTGCACGCCGCTCGACGAGTCGTTCGCGACCTGGAGCGGTGAACACTTCAAGGCAGGGGCCTTCCTTCCCCTGGATCAATACTTCGCTGATTTCCTAAACTATGTGGGGTTGGCCCCATTTCAGCTCCCCCCAACTCCTACCGTCTGCTGGCAGGGTTGAGGTATTTATTCAAGAGCCAGGAGTGGGAGGTCCCCACACCTGCGGATATTTTATACTTCTTTTGCCTAAAAGCCAGCCCGGACCAGCGGGGGCGAGGCGACGGGTTCTACTATTTAACCCGTTTTCCTAATACGGCGGCGGTCATCGAGCTGCCAAGCCATCCAAATGACTTCAAGGACCAGTTCTTCATGTCAACTGGGTTCCAGAACTGCGAGCACCACTACTTCAACCGTCCTCGTAAGTGAACCCTGATCTTAGCTCGCCTTTTAAGTGTTATTTTATTTTAGCTCCTCCCGTATTCCACTCTGATTCCAGCCAATCTTGCAGCCATCTACGCGAGGACCGAAAAGTCTGTGACCCTCGGGGGTCAATATGAAACACTGGCAGGATTGCCCCCAGTGAAAAGGACTATCGCGTGCTCGTGACGGACGAGACGATGGTGTTCTGCAAACTGATTTTCCCAAATCAGACTCTGAACCTGAAGAGGCCCCAGGGGCTGCCCCCAGCCCGCGACAACAGACCTATCATCGTGGAGGAGGTCGCGGCAGAGGAAGACGAGGAGGACGAGGCGGCCGAAGTTCCGCTCGTGAGGAATAGGAAGAGGACCTTGGAGGTCGCCCAGGGGATGGACGAGGAGAGGATCCAATCCGGAGTAGCCGCGGGTCCTTCCAGTCAAGGTAACCCTTATATGCTTAAGAATGTAGATAGGGCCACTGTGGACCCCCGACTGGTTAGGTTCAATCCTAGGCAGATCGTCCATCGTCACCGAAGGGACCCGGACCTGAACACACTCCTACTCCATTGTGTTGACCGGCTCGTGCTGGATCACCAAGAGAGCCGGCCTAGGGGTACTGTAGTAGTAGATAACACCCTAGCTTTTAGGTCGATCATTTTTGAGGAGTATGGGACCAATTTATGCACATGGCCATCACTCCAGAGGGGTATCTATGCTCCGGGGCTTAGGCAGTATGTAGAAGAGTCTAGCCCCGAGTCAGAACCGGACCCAGAACTTGCGCCTGTTCGGGAAATAATCGTCTTAGGTTCTTCCAGCTCGGGGGGTAGGGCTCCCTTAGTATTCGTATACTTTTTTCCTTTAACCTTTTGCTTTTATTTCTGCCTGATTGCTAACTTGTAATAACCATGTTTTTTGTTTTTGGCAGAAGAGATGTCTCAGCCCAAGGATAGCCCGTGGGGCATAGACTTCGGGGGGAATCCCCCAGCAGGGCCAAGATTGAAAAGGCTCCGAGGGTCCAAGAGCACGGCTGGGGGCTCCACTAAATCTCCGGCAAAGGAGAAGGAAAAAAACCCATCATCCCAGGTCGAGGGGGCAATTCTTCCTGCTGCCGGAGCAGGACACATGCCCCCGCCGCCCCAGCGATCTCCATCAGCCACCCAAGACGTGGGAATGGAAGTCGAGACTCCGGCTGCAGTGGCCGCCGGCGTACGCATCCCGGTCGATCCCCAGGATTTGGAGAAGATCCTAGAAGCCTTCCGAGGGACGGTGTATGAGTCGGCGAGCTACGCCGTCAACCATTTCTACAAGTTCAAAGAGAAGGAGCTCCGGGCTATTGAGACAATGAGCCCGGTCCACGTAATAGAGTCTTCGATGGACATGACCCTAACGGTAAGCTGCCCCATTCTTTTAAAGCTTTACCCCTCACACACCGCCTTATTTTTCTACTTAGCCAATTTATCTTTCATTTCTCGCAGGGCATCGCTGCCGTACACCGAGGCATCACCAGGACCAGAGCTCAGCTCGAGGAGATGAGGGCTGGGCACCAGGCCGCCCTTCAGGAGGCTCAGGTGGCGAAAGATGCGCTGGCGACCTCGAAGGCCGAGTTAGAGAGGACTAGCTCGAAGGTCCAAGAGCTTGAGGCATCCCTTGCCACCTCGCGAACAGACCTCGAGGCAGCGAAGACCGAGGCCCAGGCCGCTCTTGAAGCCGAACGGACCACCTCGGAACAATCCATGCAGGAACTGTTCTATCGTTGCTGGCCCCACAATCCGGAGGCTGACTTCTCTTTCATGCCACCGAGTCTCTGGGCGCGCTTGTTGGTGAAGTTCCAAGCCCGCCTTGACAAAGAGGTGCCGCCCTCGGAGACTGGGGAAGCCTCTGGCGCGGCGGAGAGGGTGAGACCGCGACCTCCAAGGGGCCGACTGACGGGGCTTAGGGCGATTTTTCTTCTCTTTTTTATTTTGAAGTATTTTGTGTAATCCTTAGCACGAGGTATTTTTACCTCGAGACAATTTGCCTTGCAATTTTAACTTATGTATTTCTTCATGCTTTTGACTACAATACACATATATATTTTTTTTTGATAAACTTAGTTCGTGTTAACCGTTATTTCTATCCCGAGCCCTTTTAAGAAGAACCACGATCCATAAATTTAAGTTAACTTCTAAGTTTTATGACCCGGTTAAAACCAGGAGCTTATTTTGAAAACTTAGTTCGTGTAAACTTTTATCCATATCTCGAGCTTCTTTAAGAAGAACCACGATCAATAAATTTAAGTTAACTTCTAAGTTTTATGACCCGGTTAAAACCAGGAGCTTATTTTGAAAACTTAGTTCGTGTCAACTTTTATCCATATCTCGAGCTTCTTTAAGAAGAACCACGATCAATAAATTTACGTTAACTTCTAAGTTTTATGACCCGGTTAAAACCAGGAGCTTATTTTGAAAACTTAGTTCGTGTCAACTTTTATCCATATCTCGAGCTTCTTTAAGAAGAACCACGATCAATAAATTTAAGTTAACTTCTAAGTTTTATGACCCGGTTAAAACCAGGAAAGGACTTAGTTCGCGTTAACCCTTATACATAGATAAGAATCAACATCTAAGTCGTTAAGGAGACCTGGTTATATCCAGGTACCATATGCCCCCCAAGTAACTGGGAAAAGGTCTTTCGTAGTTACTTTAAGATTACACTTGCAAATAAAAAGAAAAACTTGATTTTTATTAATACATAAAAAGTGGCCTTCCAGGCCTTACAAGTGGGTCATTGATAATATTTCTTCAAGTGGATGGCGTTCCAAGTCCGCGGGACTGCCCCTCCATCAAGTCGAGCTAACTTATAAGTTCCTTCCTTGATGACTTCAATGACCTGGTATGGTCCTTCCCAGTTCGGTCCCAAGACTCCATCTTTGGGATCTTTCCCGGCCAGGAAAACTCTCCTTAGGACCAAATCGCCAACGCTAAAGGTACATTTTTTGACTTTAGTGTTGAAGTAGCGAGTGATCTTTTGCTGGTAATGGGCGAGCTGGAGTTGCGAATCCTCTCGCCTTTCATCGATAAGGTCTAGGGAATGGCATAGGAGCTCATGGTTCCTATCCTGGTCGTAGGATTGGACTCTATGCGACAGAACTTTAACTTCCACGGGGAGGACTGCTTCACTCCCAAAGGCTAGGGAGAAAGGAGTGTGACCCGTAGGAGTCCGATGCGAGGTCCGGTATGCCCAAAGGACCTGGGGGAGCTGCTTTGGCCAGACCCCCTTTGCCTCATCTAATCTTTTCTTGAGGCTCGCCTTTAGAGTCTTGTTGACAGCCTCGACCTGGCCGTTTGCCTGAGGATAGGCCACAGAGGAGAAGCTTTTCACAATTCCGTGCCTTTCACAAAATTCGGTGAACAGGTCGCTGTCGAACTGAGTGCCGTTGTCGGAGACAATTTTCTTCGGCAAGCCGAATTGACAGATGATGCTTTTAACCACAAAGTCGAGTACCCTCTTCGATGTTATTGTTGCCAACGGCTCTGCCTCGGCCCACTTAGTAAAGTAGTTGATGGCTACCACGGCGTAACGGACCCCGCCCTTTCCGGTAGGCAGGGCACCTACTAAATCTATCCCCCAAACGGCGAATGGCCAAGGGGCCGAGATCATTTTCAGTTCGACTGGAGGAGCTCGGGAAACCACAGCGAATCGCTAGCACTTGTCGCACTTTTTCACATATGAAATCGAGTCTTTGGACAGAGTTGGCCAGTAATAACCTTGCCTGAGAACCTTTAAGGCCAGGCTTTGCCCCCCAGCATGGTCTCCGCAGAATCCTTCTTGAATTTCCTGTAGGATGGCCTGTGCCTCACCTGGATGAACGCACCAGAGGAGAGGCAGGGAATGTCCTCGTCGGTACAACACACCATCGACCAGCGTATACCTCGGAGCTTGATACAAGATTCGCCGCGCATCGTTACGTCCCTCGGGAAACTTGCCCTCCGTGAGATACTCAATGACGGGAGTCATCCAGGTCGGCCTAGCATCAATCATCTCGACCTTTGCCCGATCTCCTTCTATGCTTGGTTCTTTCAAGAATTCTATTGGCACCAACCCCAGGGTTTCTGTCTCTCCCGAGGTGGCGAGTTTGGTGAGAGCATCTGCGTTGGCGTTCTATTCTCGAGGCATCTGCTCGATCGATCCTCGCTCAAATGCAGATAGCTCAGTTTTTACCTTTGCCAAATAGGCGGCCATCTTGGGTCCCCGCGTCTGATATAAGCCCAGAACTTGGTTTACCACCAGCTGGGAGTCACTGAAGCACTGGACGGAGCTCGCCTTTAACTCCTTAGCTACCCTCAGCCCAGCTAACAAAGCTTTGTACTCTGCCTCGTTGTTAGACGCCTTGAACCCGAACCTTAGCGCCGAGTGGAATCTATGTCCTTCAGGGGATATTAGAATGATTGCGGCCCCGGAGCTGTTCTCGTTAGATGAACCATCAACGAAGATCTTCCACGACGAATGCGGCGAGGCGACTTGAAGTAGGCCTTCTGATGGATCCTCCTGGAATCCCGTGCACTCCGCCACGAAGTCAGCCAATGCCTGACTTTTTATGGCAGTTCGTGGAGTATAGAAAATCTCGAACTGACTGAGTTCGACCGCCCACTTTAACAAACGTCCCGATGCTTCAGGCTTTTGCAAAACCTGCCTTAGAGGCTGATCGGTCATGACGTGTACCGAGTGGGATTGGAAATACGGTCTGAGCTTTCGCGAGGCTGAGATTAGGCAAAACGCCAATTTTTCCATCAGTGGGTACCGTGATTCTGCTCCAAGGAGCCTCTTGCTGATGTAGTAGACTGGCTTTTGAACTTGGTCCTCTTCTCGTACTAGCACGACACTAGCTGCATCCTCAGTGACGGCCATGTAGAGGAAAATAGGCTCTCCTGCCCTGGGCTTGGACAGCACGGGCGGTTCAGCCAGATGCGCCTTCAGATCGAGGAATGCGCTTTCGCACTCTACTGTCCACTCAAACTTCTTGTTTCCCCGGAGCAGGTTGTAGAAGGGAAAACACTTGTCGGTTGACTTGGAAATGAACCGGTTGAGTACTGCCACTCTTCCTGTGAGGCCTTGGACATCTTTCCGTGACCTGGGGGAAGGAAGCTCGAGCAGTGACCTGATTTTGTCGGGGTTCGCCTCGATTCCTTGGGTATTGACTATGAATCCCAGGAATTTCCCCGATGCGACACCGAACGTGCATTTTTGAGGATTAAGCCTCATGCCGTATTCTCGTAGTATTTTAAAACATTCTTCCAGGTCGGAAACATGGTTGTCGGCAGTCTTTGACTTGACGAGCATGTCATCAACATACACTTCCATGTTCTTTCCGATCTGGTCCGCGAACATTCTGTTTACTAGCCTCTGGTAGGTAGCTCCGGCATTCTTCAGGCCAAACGGCATGACCTTATAGCAATAAACATTCGTCGGGGTCATGAAGCTGGTATGTTCCTGGTCTGCCGGGTTCATCGCGATCTGATTGTAGCCTGAGTACGCGTCCATGAAAGACATGAGCTCGTGCCCCGCCGTAGCATCCACCAGCTGATTGATCCTTGGCAATGGAAAGCAATCCTTGGGGCAGGCTTTATTCAGGTCGGAGAAGTCAATGCAGGTCCGCCATTTCCCGTTGGGCTTTGAAACTAGCACGGGATTGGCGACCCAAATTGGAAATTTGGCTTCACGGATAAAGCCACACTTTTTGAGCCGGGCCACTTCTTCTTCTAGGGCTTCGGCTCGGGTTGTTCCTAAACGCCTTTGCTTTTGAGACTTGGCAGGAATGCTTTTATCCAGATGGAGCGTGTGCATGATGACACTCGGGCTGATCCCCACCATGTCCTCGTGGGACCATGCGAATACGTCCAAGCTATTCTTCAGAAACATAATCAGCTCCGCCTTTCTCTTGTTGCAGAGGTTCTTCCCAAGCTTAACCGTCCGTGATGGATTTTGTTTATCAATGTTCACCTCCTCGAGCTTCTCAATAGCCTGGAGCTCGGATCTGTCCTCGCCTACTCGGGGGTCAATGTCCTCACTCAAGGCGATCTTTTCCTCTTCGGGATTCTGAGGTTTTTCAATCTCAGGAGCCGCCAAGGGTCCCTGAGATTCCTCCTCGCCCTGAATGGCCATTGCCAGCTGCCCGGGTTTAGACTTTCCCTTCATGGAAATGCTGTAGCATTCCTTGGCAGCGAGCTGATCGCCCTTGATGGTACAGATTCCTGTTGAAGTAGGGAACTTCATGGCGAGGTGTCGAATGGAAGTGATGGCCTCGAAAGCTATGAGCGTAGGCCGGCCCAAAATGGCGTTGTAGGCAGCGGAGCAGTCAATGACCACGAACTCAAGTAGCTTGGAGACTGTCCGAGACTCTTCTCCTAGGGTGATCACCAACTCGATCGTCCCTATCGCTGCCGATCCTTCTCCCGAAAAACCATATAGCATCATGGAGGTCGCCTTTAGCTCGGCGACGGTTAGACCCATCTTTTCTAAGGTGGATCGGAATAGGAGGTTCACCGAGCTTCCGTTGTCCACCAACACTCTCCTCACTTTCCGGTTGGTGAGCTGGACTGCTACGACTAAGGGATCATTATGGGGGAATTGGACATGGCCTGCGTCTTCCTCCGTAAAAGTAATCGGTTGCTTCTCTAACCGCTGCTGTTTTGACTGACGCTGCTCCAGGGCGAACTCCGCTCCATTGTGGGCCTTTAATTCATTCACATACCTCTTCTAGGCGCCTCTGCTCGTGCCAGCCATGTGCGGTCCTCCAGAGATGGTGGATATCTCTCCCTCGACCACGAGAGGAGGGACGTCCTGATCTACCCGAGGCCCAGGCTGACTGACTGGGACTTCTGGAGCGGGTCGACCCGCAGGGACCCTGTTTTGTGAATATTGCGCCAAGGGGCCTGCTCGGATGAGAGTCTCTATCTCATCTTTTAGATGCCTGCAATCGTCGGTATTGTGGTCGACGTCGTTATGAAAACGGCAGAATTTTGAAGTGTCTCTCTTTCCCTTATGGTGTTTCAATGGCTCTGGCCTCTTCCAGGGGACCCGAGCAGCGTTGGCCAGGAAGATACTTTCCCTGGATTGGGTGAGCTCGGTATATGTTGTGAACACGGGCTTGAATTTATCCACAGACTTATTCTTCTTTTGACCGTGCTGGCTGTTTTCACCATTTCCCTTTCTTTTGCCACCACCGGGCTGGTTGTTCTGCGCGATCTCGGGGATCGCCACCACGATCTCTGTCCCCGTTCCAGCGGGCTTCTCGAGAACCTGGCTGGTCCCTGCGGCTGAAGCTTCAACTTCTTCTAAGTTTATCCACTCTTGGGCTCTGTTAAGGAATTCGTTAACCGAGCTGACTCCTTTCCTTTGGATATCTTTCCACAGGTCTCCCCCTACCAGGATTCCGGTTCTCATGGCCATGAGCTTGGAGCTATCATCTGCGTCCCTCGCTCGAGCAGCGACATTCGCGAATCTGCTCAAGTAGGCTTTCAGTGTCTCGCCGGGCTGCTGTCTCACGTTAGCTAGGGAATCGGCTTGGACTCGGGCAGCCTGGGAGGCGCGAAACGCCCTTTTGAAGTCAGCTGAGAAAGTCTTCCAGGAGCTGATTGACTGCCTTTTACTCTGCTTGAACCACTGCCTGGCAGGTCCGGTCAGTGTGGAAGGGAAGATCAAGCAACGCAGCTCCGGGCCAATGTTATGGGCCATCATTAGGGTGTTGAACATCCCTAAATGGTCCGACGGGTCTCCGTCCCCATTGAACTTTGACAAGTGAGGCATACGGAAGCCAGATGGGTATGCCGTCGCTGCTATGTTAGGGGCGAAGAGTTCCATTTCGTCACCCGAATCATATTCGTCTTTTTCTTTTTCTGATAGGAGCTTCCTCATCAGTTCCTCCATCTGAGTTAGGCGCTCGAGGGTTTGGTCCTGAGATCCTGGGTTATTCTGGGGCTGTTCAACAGCTCCGGACCCATTGTACATATTAGGTGGGTTGTTGCCCCTCCTATCTTGAGATAGGTTATTTGGGACATTCCCTCCGTTACGTACTTCGGATCGGACTCCCGCCGAGCGGGCCGGGCTACCATCTCTAGCTCGACCCTCTCTGTGAGAGTTGAGGCGATCTCGAAGGTCGCCTCCCTGGGTGGTCTGGTGACTATGTGCTGAACTCAGTCGCTGACGCAGGTCTCCTCCGGAGAGGTCACTCCGGCGGCTGCCGGTCCAATGACTCCTGCTGGACAGGCTTGGAGTGCGTCTTTGGCGGTGACGACCTGATCCTTCCTCCGACACCCTGCTATGCCAGGAAGGTCCGGCTGATGGCGGGTCCCTCCTACTACTCCCGTAAGCCGGGACGTCTCGGACGGGCTGAGGAGACGGATATCTGATTGGAGAAGGAGGATGCCTGACTAGGGAGGCGATCCTAGTTCCGTCTGGACGGATCAAATTTGGTGGGGGCCTTTCGGCCCTGCCAGCTTGCTGGTCCCGCCCTGGGCGAGCTGGACGAGGCGCAGGATGGTCTTCTGGGACGGGCTGACGTCGCTGGCCCTCCCCGGATCTCCTTCGGGAATTTCCTCGAGCTCTCCTGGGCGTTCTCGAGGAAGGTTGAGAACTAGGAGTTGACGTCCTGACCGAACGGCTGTATTGCTGTTGTCCGATCCCAGGCATTTCCCTGAAGTTTGCCTCTTGATGGTGCGATGAAGGGGTGGAGTTGGGTGCATGAGGCCTATCCGACTGGCTATGCCTGGGCCGATTACCCCGGTGCGACTTAGGAGCCTCACCTTGCCTCTCTCCAACGTTAACGTTGGTTGTGAGAGGGGGTAGTCGGGCCAGAATATTCTGGATTTGCCGACCGGCTGCTGCTAACTGGCTCCTCAGTTGAGCATTCTCCATCTCCATCGCAGTATAATAACACGGGTTCGGATTAGGTGGCCGGGGCGCTGAGCTACCAGTGTCGTCTTGGCCCGCCGGCTGCTTTCTTGGCCTCTGTTGGAATTCAGGAATTTGTTCATCAGGGATGGCAATATGGTGGGCCTCCTGCCCCTCCTGCTGCTCTGTTTCGTTGCCATGCCTGGATCGAGTGGTCACCATAGTTGGATGTCTGTGGAAGCACTAATTGAGCTTGCTCTCAATGAGAGCACCAAACTGTTGACGCGGTTCTTCACCAACAGGTAATTAAGAGAAGAAGAGAAAGGGATTAGTGCTGAAAGTAGAACCGTCACAGATATGAAATCTTAGAGGATGAACTAGGTGACTCAAGACACGTTTTTAAGTGGTTCAAAGGTTAAAATCCTTCTACTCCACTAGTCGATATTATTGATCTATTATGGGGATTTGGTTACAAAGTATATATCTCTCCAGAGACTATTTTTTCCAACCCTTATCAACTCCCAGGGTCTCCATATTTATAGGAGAAGGCACCTGGAAGTTGGTAAGGAGGTCATCCCGTGACCTTCTTATTTGTCATATCAACTCTGTGACATTCATGATTAATTCCTAAACCTGACACATAAGTATGGTCAAATCGATAGGTAAGGAGATAATGGGCCACACGGCCCAACCCAGCCGTGGGTGTCTGAATACGCACGTTCCTGCTGCGTGTCCGAGAAGTCAGGGAGATATCGGACACGTGATGTCAGATATAGGCACGTTTATCTTGCGTGTGTTGACTTTACAAAGGGTTAGAGATCCATGAGTAGCTCGTACCACGAGCTGCTCCCCTGACCCGACCTTCGGCCTTCAGACTCCTTCCCCCAGTCTTGGGCAACCTTGGCGAGTCCTTGAGGATACCTCGAACTAATAGGGTACGACCTCGAAAACAGGAGCTCCGGCCTGGGGAAATTTACGGACTAACCATGATTAGTCCGAGGCTCGACCTGCTAATTAGCCCGTGGGAAAACCAGGGCGTACAACTTGTTTAATAGGTTAAGTACTATTTTAAACACACAGTGTAACGGTTTTGGTTATCCAAGGCGTTACAACATGGCTATTAGAATCTTGAGAAGAACCACATAGAGAAAATTTTGAAGTACCTTACCATTGTAAAGCCCAACGTAAGTAGGTAAGATTTCATGAAATCCTATCCAGACAAAGTGTAAAATCTTCTTCGGTAAGTGTAATTGCAAAAAATTCTTCCACCATATCGAAAAAACTTCTTTAGAAGGAGAAGGAGAAAAAGAACTAAGTTTGTAGCCATAGAGTAGCCACTTTTTACTAAATATTAACCATCGTTTGTAAAATGCCATAACTAGCTATCAAGTTTAGCAAACTTACTTAGAGGAATTGAGAAAATACATTCCTGATCTGCCACATTGAAAAGATCTCTCACAAATGACATATTTCATCTTGCTCTATTCTCTAATATAAGATTTTTAACTAGCATATTTGAATTTGACACATCCCTAGTTGAGGCAATAAAGAGTAAGGACGAGGTAACCAAGGATCTTTAAACGCCAAAATATTTTCTCCATTCCCCACTCGTCCACGTAATCCTTTAGAAAGAAGAGTGTGTTCCCAAAACAATGCTTCACCAAATATAACTCGGAGTGCGTCCAACTTAATATATGTAGGGGTACAAGGAAACATACATTATTTAATAATTAAACTAAAAGGTCATAAACGTACAAGTTATTTATATATAAGATTAAATGATATATTGTTATAGTTATTTATATATAAGATTAAATGATATATTGTTATATAAGTTATTAAAGAAATATACATGTTAGCAACCAAAGAATAGTAAAGAACTTCATATATGTAGCAACAATTTAAAACCCTGTAAATGGAGTTTTATCTCATTATGTAGAAAACAATTTGTGTCAGATATTAGCAAATCATTGTTGAACTAGTCCAACTTCATATACAAGGAGCTAGATATATTTCAAAACAAATATAAAGAAAGAGTCGTTTCGGTGAAAAAGGTAAAATTTAGGCTGTCTTCCTAAAACTAGAATCTTAGATAGTAAAGTTTGAACACCAAAAAACTTGCGAAATACTAAAAAACATTATGAGAATCTAACAAAAGTCTCAGAATAATTACTCGAGTGATAGATTAATATATGAACAGTGCTATAAAATAAGGCATACTTGTTATATTATTTCATATAATATAATATTAAATTAAATAATATGACAAAATGTGATTTGTCACACCTTGTAACATATAATTGAGAGTCACAAAATTGGACACATGTGTGTGCCCAAATGTGACATATTTTGGAGTTACAAATCAATTAAAAATTTGTAATTCTCAAATATCACCCAATAATATGTAGATTTTATGTTACACATTTGATTTGAATTTCATAAGAGCCATTATGTAATATGGTTGTTGGAGACATGTTTTTAACTCCCATTAGGTGTATGGAGGTTACAAAATCATGTGGAAAATGATTTGAGACGTTTTTGGAAAATTGATATTTTGGTGCTGAAAATGGCATATGGTCGCGACCAGGAGCATTGGTGGTTGCGACCTAGTGGACAGCGAGCCACGGCCGTGACCAGGCATGCTAGCGGCCACGACCAGAGATGTGTGCAGCCAATTTTCAACCATTTTTTCCACTTTGAACGGTTCTAACAGCTCAAGTAACTCCTAAAAACTCATTTTTAATTTTATAAACATCCAATTAAACATTGGTAAAGCCATGGGGTTAGTGGAATTTGAAATTCAAAGGGTATCTTAAACTCTATAAATAGAAGCCTATTGCTCACTTGTAAGAAACACCATTTTCTATACATAAAGCACTTGACTAGAAAATACACCATAGATGCTTGATAATTCCAGAGAGCTATTTCCTTGAGAGATCCCTTAGTGCTTAGAGAATATGGGGAAATAAGCTTTTGGACAAAGGTCTTGAACCTTGTTCAAGTTGGTGATCCCCACTACATTTTGGTTGTGTGAGAGTTTGTGTTCTTATTATTGTTTTCTTCATTCTTTGTTCTTCTTATTCTTATTTTACTTGTTTTATCATTGTTTTGAGTTTGTAATCTTTTTCTTTTACATCCTTCTATTTGCTTGTATTTTGAGCAATAGAGTTGTAACACTTGATTTTTCTTTCATCTTGTCTTTTGTATTATTTTTTTAGAGTTGTAATTTTGTTTTACCATTTCCATTGAGTAGAATATAATATATTCTCTAACAATCAAAAGCTTAGTCCCTTGTTTGTTTCAATGGAAGGTGAGACCATCAAGATCATGAACCAAGACCTAGTGAGATTGGATATTGTAAAATCCTTTATTGGCATATTTGACAATATTGACAAAATTAATTAAAGACAATTTTTCGAAATGGGTAGTTTCCTATTTTGTTCGTGATATGTTTTCTATAATCAAATTATTATATATATGTTAATAAAATATATATATAATTTCCTATAAAAGAATATCTTTTCTTGAAATGGAAATTATTGGTATTTATTTTTATTTTTTGAACTGATATGTTTGTCCAGAAATCGTGTACAGCTTGCAGAGATAATGTATATATTGTTTCCTTATTTATTTAAGGAAACTGGGTTTAAAAACTATCCAGGTTCAATGAATCTGTTTGAACGGATTGCCAATCTGTTTGAACAGATTCTGACTTTCCTGTTTGGGAAGATTTTCCATTTATTGGCTGATTGGTTTCTGATTTGTTTTCCACGACCTAAAGGGATTCTAAAGGGTATATAATCATCCTTAGGTCGTTGGTCTTTTATCATCTCTCTTGGTGTATTATTTTCCAATATTTTCAAGTTTTATAGAGACTTTTTTAATTATGTGAAGAACTTGAGTCCAACAAGTTCTTAGTGGTTTATTACAGTGTACTTCTGTATTGTTTTCTTTGTGTTAATAGTGCAGGTTGAACACACTTGGACATTGTTCATCAAGCTTCGGGAGAAGTCTTGTTCGTGAGTCACTTTTCGGGAGGAAAAGTGCAAGTGTTATGATTTGAAGGAAGTTCAAGATCTTAGCACTTCATAAATTTGATTAGGAGTTTAGATTACAACAGTTGCGACAAATTCAAGAGGGAGTCTTTATTTGTATAAGTCAATTTTGTTTTGTAATCATTTAGATATTATTCTAATAAATTTCATTCTCTGGGCGTGGCCCTGTGGACTAGTAGCAATCTGCAAAGATTGCTGATACCACGTATAATTTCGTGTGTTCTTTACCTTATGTTCGTTTTTATCTTCTAGTGATAAACTGTTAAAACATATTTGGTTTCTGTTCAAACAGTCTTTGTGTCTGTTTAAACATTTCTGTAACAGTTCAGCAATTAATTATTTAAATTGAATAATTAAGTTGGTAATCATAAAAATCGAAATTTCAGATATGTTTGATGGATCCAATTTCACTAGGTGGCAAGACAAGGTGAAATTTCTTTTGACAACATTCAAGATAGCCTACATCCTTGAGTCATCCTTGGAACCTCTAGCCGAGCCATCTGACAAAGACACTCCCGAGGTGGTGGAGAAAAGAAGGAAGAGAGAAGAGAACAACCTTCTTTGTAGGGGTCATATCCTTAATGCCCTATCTGATAGGCTATATGACCTCTATACCAATACCAAATCCACGAAGGAGATTTGGTATGACTTGGAGAGTAAGTACAAGGCCAAGGAAGAAGGTACAAGAAAGTTCTAATATTTTGAATTTTCTTTCATTGATGGAAAACCTCTTTTACCTCAAATTCATGAGTTAGAAGTGATTGTAAAGAAGTTGATAGTTCTCAAGATTGAGCTTCCCGAGACCTTTCAAGTTGGTGTAATAGTAGCAAAATTACCACCAACTTGGAGGAGCTATAGGAAAATAATCATCCATAAGAATGAGGATTACACTTTGGAAGAGATCCAAAAACATATTAGAATTGAAGAGGAATCGAGAATAAGAGACAAGGGTGTGAATGAGTCTAAAGATGAGACTTCCAAGACCAATGTGGTTTCACACAAGCATCCCAAGGGCAACAACAACAAAAAGGTTTGTGGGATCCCTTTAGGTCCAAAGAAAGATCATGGACAATTCAAAGACGTGAGAGGTCATTATTTTGTTTGTGGAAAATCCGGGCACTATGCTAGAGTATGTATGTACCGAAAGGACCCACATGAGAATGAGGTAAATGCTATAGAAAAGGAAGAAGAGATCCTAGCATGATTACCATGTTTATGTGCCTTGTTGGGAAATGGTTAATTTCATGTAATAAAGCTTGTACTCTTGAAAGCTATCAATAAAATTAAAGTATTATTCTACGATAATTCTTTATTTTGCTATGAGATTTGTGATATGAGACATTTGTGTGAGATATTAGCAAAAATTTAAAATAAACTTGTTAAAATAATAAGAAATAGTGTAGACCTATTGTTCCATAATGTGATTATTTGTTTGAGAAATTCTCACATGACATTTGTATTCACTTTTTTTTTTGTGAAATATATAAAAGAAAGAAACTAAGTGAAAGTTACTTTCAAAGAAGTGTGTCTTGCTTTAGCAAGTAAAGAAATCAAGATAAACATTGAAGTTTTTTTTATCTTGATCTATTGAGAGTTTATCATGTCGCTTAAATGACTCATGATGAACTTTGTGAATCATAAGTCTAGACTTATCTTGGAAGATAAAAGACTTATTAGAAATAAAGAAAATTCCATTTAAAGTGATATTTTCACTCTATGTGAGAAATGTGGAGGTGATACTCCAAAGTTAATCAATTTATTTTCATAATGGTTGATTAATATGGTCATCCTATCAAATAGGTGATTTGGAATTCCATATTCTGAATTATTTTGGCTATATGTGTAATTCTAGACATGTTTGGTGTCTAAAGTTATTGTTTTAATTCAAGAAGGAATAAATTTAAAACATAAAGGATAATTTTAGAAACAAAAAGGTTTCTAATATTAATATTCAAATGTTTATCATGGATATTGAACTATAAAATAGTGAGGGTGTTGACTATGGTCAAAATCACTATTTTTATGGTGTAACTATTTTAATCAAACTATACCTAGCAACTGATAACTCTAGAATATAAAGTTATCTTAAATACTTTTAGCTTATAATTTGATTAAAAAAGATGAGTGATTTGTGTCTTTGTCTATAGAATTAAGTCATTTTCTTTTATTTGGGCTCAGGAGTTAGTTTTGGTTTTATGAGGGAAAATAAGTAAGAAAATGATAAATTTTATAGAGTTGAGTGAAGTGGAAAGGAGCTACTGTGATTTAAAATTATAATTTTTTTTGTACAGGAATTCTCAGGATGTTGCAGCAATGCTGAAGCATTGTGTCCAGGTAGCAAGCAATTTTGGGTCAATAAGAGGAGCTGCCACATAAGCAGTATAAATCAACATTTTCAATTAACTTTACTTGGGCTGGAAAGTAAATGATGATATATGGGCCTTTAAATGAGATGATCCATATGTTAAAAAAAAAGAAAAAAAAAAGAAAGAAAAGTAGCTCAGGCGGGGGTAAAGGAAAAGAAACCCTAATATCATATATAATAAACTTTTCCCTTTTTCTTTGGGAGGGCACGCACAGTAGAAGCAAGGGATAACCAGCAGCTACCATTGAGAAAAAGTGGAGAATGAAGAAAAAGAAAAAGAAGAAGAAAGAGAAGGATTCAAGAGAGGAGGACCATTTTGGGAACAACTTTTTGGCTTGATTCTCTTATCCTTCTTAATATTTTATTTTCTTTTTCTTGTACTTTCTAATCTATGATTTATTTTATTATGGGCTGTTTTGATTTTGGATTTGTGCTCTTGAATTTAGTCATGAACTAAATATTTTGAGGCTTGAATTATTGATTAACTCTATGTCTTAATTCTAAGTTTCTAGCATTTTATTTTAGCAATTTACCCATTGTTCATTCAAATGTGCTTATTGATGATTTTTTGTTGTTGATTGGCCACTAATGGCAAGATATTGAGTTATATTTGTGCTGGGAAGTTTGAATATAATTGAAAGATTTGAATGACACAAGTAAATAATCTTGTTAGGTTATAGTTGTGAATAGTATAGGAATGTATTATTTACCTTGTGTAACCATTATGAATTGATGCTTAAATTTTGGGTTCTTAAACTTGATTGACATAAGAATATGTTGAATTAGGTGAAGGAATTAATATCATAGGATTTGGAAAAGTTCTATGAATTAATTTGGAATTCTTGTTAATTCTGGGTAATTTTGCTGAGATTTTGCTGCAGCAAAACCTACAGGTCAATTGACATTGATGAATTTAATAATTCAAGCTCATTTCACCAGATTGAATTTTTCTTGCTTTTATATTGTCATCTTAGTTTATTTTTAAGCATTTTCAATTTATTTTTCATCACTATTAAATTGTTTGGTAATTGATTTGTGCAAAATTATTTGCTAATTCAATCACTGTGAAGACGATACTCAACTTATCACTTTATTACTTGTTTGTCGACTGTGTACACTTGCACAATTTTAATTGCTTAAATACACCCAACAACAACAAAGTTTGAATAAAATAATGAGAGTGTTTAAGTATGCATACATGAGAAAAGAAATGACTCAAAAATCATTTCTACATCTCAAGGGATAGGACTTAGACTACCTAAAGAGATTCACGATTGATGGTAACCTATCTTAATACTAGTAACCAAACTAGTATTAGGTTCAATAGGTAATAACAAGTCAATTAAGTGAATAGTAGTACTCAAATTTTGTCCCATCTGAGATATGAGTACTAGTGTGTTACCAAAATGAGGGTTAAAATCGAAATATTTTTTTAATAGAACTCAATCTTGAAAAGACAAGTATTGTAGGGTAACAAAATACTGTAAGAGTTCTACCTATATAGACCTAGGGGTGGTCCCGCCCCTCATGAGAATTGGGAGTCATTCTCAAGAAAAGTCTATGAATGGAATGTGCACATGGCCATTAACGGTGTAAAAGCGAGACATTGAGGTCTCAAGTGAACATAGTAAATGTGTGTGTGTTATCACTGGTTTGTTATCAAGGGATAGTGATTCAATGCTTTGACAACCAAAACTTCAACAAACTTTGTGATAATTACACTAAGGTAAAATTCAAGTCGAAAGACATTTTATTTTATGCACCAGTGCAAAGGTTTCTATAGAGATTGATTATTTAATCAAGTGAGAGAATATTATATTTTAATATAATGTTTGATTGATTAAATAAATGTTACAAAAAGTGAATATTTAATCTAGTGGGGGAATGCTATATTATTTCATATAATATAATATTAGATTAAATAATGTGACAAAATGTGATTTGTCACACAAATGTGATTCGTCACACCTTGTAACATATAATTGAGAGTCACAAAATTGGACACATGTGTGTGCCCAAATGTGATATATTTTGGAGTTACAAAATCAGTTACAAATTTGTAACTCACAAATATCACCAAATAATGTGTAGATTTTATGTTACACATTTGATTTGAATTTCATAAGAGCCATTATGTAATATGGTTTTTGGAGACATGTTTTTAACTCCCATTAGGTGTATGGAGGTTATAAAATCATGTGGGAAATGATTTGAGACTTGGAAAACTGATATTTTGGTGCTAAAAATTGCCTATGGCCGCAACTAGGAGCATTGGTGGCTGCGGCCAAAGATATGTGCAGCCAATTTTCAACCTTTTTTTCACTTCGAACGGTTCTAACACCTCAAGTAACTACCAAAATTCATTTTTAATTCCATAAACATCAAATTAAACAATGGTAACAACCATTGTTGTTGGTGAAATTTGAAATTCAAAGGGTCTCTCAAACTCTATAAATAGGAGCCTATTGCCCACTTGTAAGAAACACAATTTTCTATCCACAAAGCACTTGGCTGGAAAATACACCATAGAGGCTTGATAATTCCAGAGAGATATTTCCTTGAGAGATCCCTTAATGCTTAGAGAATGGGGGGGGGGGGGGGGAAATAAGCTTTTGGACAAAGGTCTTGAACCTTGTTCAAGTTGGTGATCCCCACTACTCTGTACTTTGGTTGTGTGAGAGTTTGTGTTCTTATTTTTGTTTTCTTCATTCTTTATTTTTCTTGTTCTTATTTTACTTGTATTATCATTGTTTTGAGTTTGTAATATTCTTCTTCTACATCCTTCTATTTATTGTATTTTGAGCAGTAGAGTTGTAACACTTGATTTTCATCTTGTCTTTTGTATTATTTTGCTTAGAGTTATAATTTTGTTTTTCCATTTCCATTGAGCACAATATAATATATTCTCTAACAATACTAATTTATTAAAAAGTAATTATAGATATATAAACCCTCCCACCAAGGAAATACACTAAAATAGTCCAACCATAAAACATGATCTAAAGGACACCTAATAAATAGGATAATTCCAGCCATATAAACTTAATATATAGAGCACAGTAATATTGGTATGTGAAAAAAGTTTGAGTGTAGTATATAATCATGAACGAAGTCGGCCAAATCTAAAAGAGAAAATTATGTAATACTTGAAGCCTTTAGAAAATCATTATGGATGTAATATTTTGCCTTAAATACCAACGAAAGTAGAAACGTTGGACATGAAAGAATGCGTCACATTTGTGCAACCAATAGAGCATGGTTATGATGCACAAAAGAACGTAAGCCTAAGCCCCTTGATATTTTGGAAAACACAATTTTCGCCATACTAACTAATGAATTTTATGTGTCTGAACAGAACAACTCCACCAATAATGAGTCATCATTGATTTTAATTCATTACAAAAACTTATTTGTATTTGGAAGCATGACATCACATGAGTGGGCATTGCTTGAATAATTGCTTTAAGCATAATTTTTGGTCCTCCACAAGAAAATAACTTTAATTAAAATTTGTCCAAACCATTTCTTTAATATTAGAGATTAATTGTTGCTTATTTCGTCCACTAACAAAAATAGATAATATAATAATGTGTTTATTGGACCCAGTGTTTTGACAAATTACTTTTTGAACCCTATGTTTTGTAAAATTGTTAAAATAGAACCCTAAATTCAATTTTGATAAAGAAAAAATTGAATATAACAACACAGTTTTTAAGCAGAATCATTTTATTTTTATTCTGAATTATTAGTTTGGTAAATTATTTATGATTTTAGTTGAGAAAACATTGACCAAAATCAGGTTTAGGATTCTATTTTAACAATTTTACAAAACATAAGGTCCAAAAAGTAATTTGTCAAAACACAGGATCCAAACAAATAATGAAAAAAAACACAGGGTCAAAAAAAGTATAAATCCATAACTATAATAATTAAACAACTGATACCATATAATGTATATTATAAAAAAAATTAAAAGGGCGAAAATATACGATGAACTAAGAAACAACCAACAAATACATAATTATGTTACTTAGAACATATTACAAAAATATACATGACATGCATTACACAAATTATAACTCACAATAATTAATGACACACAATTAGTCAATCATGAAAGGTGTTGTAAATATAAAAAGCTAAAAAAAAACTAGACCACGTCTACTAAAGGATAAATGTAATATACGTCTGTAAAAGTAATGTTTTATCAGATTGGCAATATGTAAAAAAATTAAAAATTAGTGACATTTCAGTCCCATCCCACAACAACAAAACTCACTCAAAGGAGAAGGTGATTAGTGGTATTTATGATTAATGGTAAAAAAATAAATTTAGAAGTAATAATTTGAACAATAAGAATGATTAGAATAATAAAAACAAGTAACAAGCAACATAGACATAATACAGTTGCTTGGAACATATTACAAATGTATAACACAACATGCATGCACATAGGTTATATCTTACATCATATAATTAGAAACAATAAACCAAACATGCAAGAGTTTGTAGATTAAAATTAGAAAAAGTAAGCCACAACAACTAAATGAAATAGATAATATGAATCTGTAAAAATAAGGTTTTATCGTATTGGCAAAAGTAGAGACACAATTATACTCCAGTAACATTACTATCTCACAACAAGTACACAAAAAAAAAAAAAAGAGAATAAGTGATATATATATATATATATATATATAAAATAGAGTAACTGCCAGCTAAAATACTCAATGTTTTTAAAATATTGCGCTTTTATACTTAATATTTTTTTTTGCGATAAATATACTCAATGTCTTCAAAATGTTATACTTTCATTCCCAATTTTTTTTTTGCGGTAAATATACCTAATATTTTTAAAGTGTTGCACTTTTATACCTATTTTTTAAAATTATTTTGAAAAAAAATAAGAAAGTGAAGAGAAAATATATGATTTTAGTTATTTTTAAAATTTTAAATTATTTTCACTTTCAAAATAATAAAAAAAATTAAGATTAGTAAAATTAATCAAAATAATTAAACTTATATTTTTCCTTTATTTTTTTAAAAACTTATATTTTAAATTGATGAAAATATATAAGTTTTTAATTATTTTAAAACATTTATTAATGTTTAATTTTAAATAGTTATTTTGAGAAAGAATAAGAAAGAAAAAATAATTTAAAATTTAAAAAATAATTAAAATTCTATATTTTTCTTTCACTTTTTTATTATTTATCAAAATAATAAAAAAAATATATAAAAATGCAACATTTTAAAAACATTGAGTATATTTACCACAAAAAAAAATTGTGTATAAAAGTGTAACATTTTGAAGATATTGGGTATATTTACTGCCAAAAAAAAAATTGGGTATAAAAGTGTAACTTTTTGAAAATATTAGATATTTTAGCCGCTATTTACTTTATATAATAAAATAAAAAGATAAATAGTAATAATATGAAAATAATAATAAGAAGAATAGTAATAACAAAAGAAGTCTCTCAAAAAGAAAGTAAATATAAATATTTACCTGACACAAAACCTTAGAATATAATTTGAAAATGTTGGCCAAAATCTTACATGATCTCTGAGGTCTACAACAAAAATTAAAGAAGATTATTATCAGCAAAAATAAAAAAAAGTGAGTAATAGAAGGAGCTGCACGAGCAGCTTTGTATGCCTTACTCATATCTAATTTCATCACCAAATAATTTTTTTTTTCTTTCATTTTTTGGTTGCACGTAAAGAATGCAGCCATTCATAAGCAATCATAACATTATTAGTGATACACCATCCCTTAATAAAAGCACTTTGACAAATATAAATTATACCATCCAGCCATGGATGTAGATGAAGAACAAAAACTTTGGAGACTATTTTATACAACTCATTGCATAAGCTAATACTCATTGCATAAGCTAATAGGCCTGATCTCTTTTAGACTAGTAGCCATTTTAACTTTTGGTATCAAAGTAACCACCATAGAATTAATAAGAGAAAGGTCGACTGTCCCATTAAGACATTCCAGCACTACTTTTGTTACCAAATGTCCTAAATTATCCCAATGATTTTGGTAGAACATAGCATTCATACCATCATCACCTGAACTCTTATCTTGAGACATTGGAAAAACAGATTGATAAACCTCATCTTCTAAAAAGGGAAGTAACAAAGAATAATTGATATTCTCTGTTACTCTATGTTGAACAGATTGCCTCACCATATAAATATCCTCATCAGTAGGAAATGAAGACACAAATGACTTGTTCTCCCTTCTCCTATAACTCATTAAAAGCTTCACAACTAAAGGTTGTGTGTCCTATAAGACCACAATTAAAGAAAAAACCAATAAGCTTTTCATATTGAAAGTCGACCCCGAAAGATGGCCCTTTAGCATTGAATGTGAGTTTCAATCCTCCAAGTAGAGGTTAAGTTATATCAAGCAAAACCCTTACGCGCATAAAATGACCCTAGTTATTACAAAGTCAATCCTTATCAACATCCAAAAATCGTCCAACCTCATTTCCAATAAATTTTGCAGTTATTTCATTCATACTCCCTAACAGGAACCTTAAGAACTCTAATCGAGAATGGAGAAAATTTAAAAGAATTATGGTCAATAGATTACAAACCATATGTTCGTTGAAATGGTAAAAATGTTTTATCGAAATTCCATAGAGAGCCATATTTCACCCTTTAAAGATCAATTTCACGATCAATGTGGAACAAAAACGGATTGTTAGGGAGATTCTAGATACAAAGCCTATCCCGGAAGCACCAAACACGAAGCATCTCATCCTTAATGGTAGACTTCATAACCCATTTTTTTTTGTAAGCAACTTTCCCACAATACATAACTTCACTCGCATATTGACATCGTCATCTTTAGAAGAAATAATATGGTGAACCAATATTTCTTTGTTTTGAATGAGGAATAGCAAAAGACGGCTGGGATGAGGAAGCCATGACAAACAAAAATTGAAAGAAAAAAAAGAAATATATAATATGAAAAGAAGAAGTAGAAATATAATTGGAAAAATACGTATCGAAAGATAAGTTGTTAATTGGGTATTTATAATGAAAAAATATGTATTAATGGCATGGCGATTGAATCTGTTACAACCCATGATTTGTGCAAAGAAAGAGTGACAGGACTATAAGACGTGTGAATGTTGTGGAGAAAAAGTGATGGAAAATCGTGGAGTAAACATGGAGGAGAATCATGGGAAAACAAAAAATTTTCCATGAATCAATATAACCATTATCCAGATGATTCTCCAAAAAGCCAAATAAACTGGATATAACCAATAACATAATAATTCAATAACTTTTCAAACATCAATAACTAACAATAACCATGTAATGCCCCAATTTCTTAGAGTGTTGAGTGCTGCATTTTACAAATTGTTTAAAGAATAAAACGTGTCTTTAAAACTAAATAAAATAAAATTTATTAAAAATAAGGTAACTAACAACTTTAAAAATAAAAGAAACTTCAAAGTCTCATCATTTTGAAATAAAATAAGTATTAAGGCAAAACTTAAATAAACATCTTTAAAAAAAACGAAGTAACATAGTAATCCAAATAGGCCGGACCCATTATGGTCATTAAGTCTTGAACATGTATACCCTCCGCCAAAGCTCTCAAACTTATTGTTGTGTAGCCAATTCTTTACCTGTACCTACAACACAGAGTACTCGTGAGCTAACACCCAACAAGAAGAGCTGTGTAGGATACGACCCTCTAACTCAAACTAAACATGCATCATATCGTCATAGATATTATAATCATTACCAACATAAACATAAACAACTTCATTCACATTAAACATACTTAAGATAGCATAATCATAACACATATTACCAGTTTCGTTTCGTCCCTTTACCAGTGTTGTTCCGATCCTTTAATGGTGTCGTTCCGGCTAGTTGTGCAACAGAGCACGAATTATGTGTAATCATACAAATCATACAGGTAATCATAACGTAAGCATGCCAAACACATATACATTGTAAAACATAATATAACATAACATAACATAATCATAGTCATACGCAAGACTTATAACATGTAACACACTATCATACACAGCGTAATTAAACTTAAGTACGTCAAGCGTACACCCTGTATGCAAGTGTCTACTCTTCGTACCTTAGGTCCAAGTAGCATCAATAATTCTCGTTCCTTCAAATTCCCTTACCAAGCCCTAAGTCACAACATACAATATCACGAATCCTAAATTCCATGTCAAACCAATAACATGTTATAAATTCACCCATGTCCTTCCTAAGATTGATTCATACTCAAAATATTCTAAAGAAAGTCTTAAACCCATTATACACAAAACCCCTGACCGAAAATACAAAAATCATAACTAAAAAAATAAAAAATAAAAACTCCCATTTTTGGGTAAGTGGCGTGGTTGCGCTCGACGTTAAACCTAGAAATCGCAAGTGCGATCTCATCTCGGGGTTTCCCTATAAACACGAACTCAAACATTCTTAAACTCAGATTTCATCATATAATTAACTATAGAATCAAAAAGATAACATCCATAAACATAGTTAATCATTAATACATCATTAATTCATGCATTCATAAAAAAAATCCCCATGAATGCATGGTTAGGGTTCAAGAAGCCTAACTTCATCTTCAACATTTACACAACTCCTTAGATTTATCCTAACCTTAAACAATTACCACAAATCAATCCCTAGCATTGTAACGACCCGACTTAAAACCAATTAATTTAAAAAATACTTTGTATTTAAGTAAATTAATATATACATGAATTTCTTTAAGAAAAAAACTTTTACTGAAACTCTTTTAAAAACAAACATGAATTAAAACATCTTTTTCAAACACATGCAACTCGAGATCTTGACATTTAAAATAAATCATCTTTTATATGCACACGTAAGTAAAAATATATGGTTTAAGAATCAACATAAAACCAAAGTTTAAATACCTTTAAAACAATAATGCATAAGTAGCAACCCCTTGACCCCTAGGTCAACCAATCACGACACGCACACATTTGACCGAGCTTGCTCCAACTCATCGCTTCAACAAACCACTCTTTTTCCCTTGCCTGCAATACAGAGTGCCCGTGACCTTGTAACGCCCCGCTTTTCGGGAACCTAATAGTAGTTATGACAGGGTGGTGAAATATGTATGAAATATTATTTTGATTAATAATATATGCTTGAGAAGTAAATTTCACGTTGTTAATATTAGCCAATGTGTGAAATGTGCGGTTTTGGGACAAACCAATTTTTTTTGTCTCAGATCGAAATGGAAACCTTAACCGAGTAAATTGTCGGATAAAATATTATTGGAAGTGTATAATTATGAAAAAATACTAATGGGCATATTATTTTAAGGTATAAAAATTGAGATTTTTGTGTGAAAAATCTTTAAAGATGCATTTTTATGAAAAATGCTTATTAAGCCAAAAATAGAATTTTGGATAATTAAATTCCATAATATATAAACATAGGAGTGTGACCACTTAAATTAAATGGCAAGACACATTTAATTTAATTACTCTAAGTTAAGAATTCAATTTGGTGATGTAAGAAAATAATTAAAGAGATGATTAAGTAGCTAATTAGTGATTAATTAAAAATACTAGGAGTTAATGGTCAAAGGGGGCGACAACCTAAGGGCATTATGGTCATTTTATATATTTTTAGAGCTTAATATAAATAGTAAAAACTAAGAGTGAATCCTCTTTTTTACATTTTCTTTCCCTCTCAAGGTTTTCTTTTCTCCACCTTCTCTCTACTTGGCTAAGACTCCCTTTCACTCTCTCTGAAATTTTCTCATCAATCTCACACAAATCTCTCTTAAACTCTCATCTCCACTCTCTTTGCTAAACAACCTTAGAAGTTAGAAGAGAAAGAAGAAGACAACAAGAGGTAATCTTCAAAACCCTTGTTTTCTTAGTTTTGTTTTTACTTTTCAACTTGTAATCTAATTATTGGGTTTTAAGAGTGTAAATGTGTGAATGTTGGAGGCTTGAGAAGAGATTAGAGAAGTTAAACCCAAACCAACTATAGGAAAAAAGTGTTTCAGCTACTAAAAAATTAGTAACAAATAATATATTTTTGGTAGCTAATTGAGATTTTGCTGCTAAATTTTTTGGTCTTTCGTAACTAAATCCCCATCACTAAAAGTCTTTACTTACCAAAATATTTGGTAGCAAGTGTTCTATATTTGCTACTAAATATTTAGTAGCAAAAAATATTATATTTGGTAGCAAAATGATTAAAAACTTTAGTAGCAAAATACTATAAATTTGGTAGCTAATAAAATATTTTCCGCTGCCAATTAAATATATATGGAGAAAGGTTCTTATTTGGTAATTTGTATTAATTAAATATTTTTATTATTTTTGCAACTAATAATAAGTAATAATTGTTAAATTATTTTAATATTAATGACAAAAAATCATGAAAAACATTAAAGTTAAATTTCATTAAATTATATAAGAATTTATGATATAAGAAAAATAGATATCTCATACATAACAACTTCATATATATTGCAAATACAAGCTAAGATTGCATGTTTGATAAACAAACTAAAAGATAGCATTGTTTAGTACAATCTATTTAAAGTTAAGTGTACAACAAATTTTGTGTAGATATCTTCTAATTTTCATCCTCCCAAACTTTTGTTGATGTTATTATCCGTTGGCAAATGTTTATGTGAATTTAGAACCTACAACATTAGCAAAAAAATAATACAATTTGAATTAGTAAATAAGACCCTTTCAAAAAAAGAATTAGTTAATAAGAAAAAAATACGAACAAAGAACATATTACAATATATCATAATATGTAATAAAATAAATCTGAATAACTCAAGAAGAACAATTGATGTAACGGAAGTTTCATTCAAGTTCTCAACTCAAGTAATAAACAAGAAGAATTAATGTATTTATACACACACATGTTTAAATATAAACCAATTGAATAATTGAATATATATACATCACCTTTCCGAATAGTATAGATACAAAGCAAACTTCACACGTTTATATAAATATATATATATATATATATATATATATTTATGGAGAGAGACAAAAGAAGGAGATGAAGAAGAAGAAGATGAAATAAACGAAAGCAGTTCTATTTTTTTTCTTTCTAAATGAACGAGTCTTATTTGATTCATTATATACAAATATATACATATATATTGTTGGATACTTGTAGTAATGGGGATAGTGGTGAGACAAAATGTGTGAGAGTCGGTTAAAACGTGGAGTAAATAAATATATAATATTTTGTATGTATTTATCATCTTAATGTAAGGATTTCATATTATTAGGTTATATATTTATATTAATGGTAAAACAATGAAGATTAATTTTTTTTGGGAAAAATTATTTATTTATATATTTGATCTATTATATGTATGATGTGTATACATATCCTTATACACACAACTTTCAAATATTTAATTATATATATGTACAATTATTATCATATTCTTCCAAAAAAATATATAATTATTATAAATATTTTAAAAAATACAATTAATTAAGTGTTTTTAATGCTTTACATTATATATTATTAGCTACCAATAATTTAATAGCATAATAATATTAGTGGTCAAAATACTTTTTTGCTACAAAATCAATAGTAGCAAAGCTTTTAAAATTAAGTAAAGTAAGTTTATTTTTTGCTACCAAAAAATTAGTAGCTAATTTTTTTTTTTGCCACCATAACAAATTGGTAGCCAATAATACATAAAACTATCAATTTTATATTTTGGTCTCAATAGATTTAGCTACCAAAAAAAAAAAAATTGGGAGCTAAAAATAATAATTTGCTACAAAAAAATTTAGTAGTAAAAATATTGTTGGGAAACTTATACAAGATCTTTATATTTTCATGTATATCTAATATTAAACAAGTTAATATGAGACAACCTAGAACATTTTTCTAAAATTGAATTCAAAGAGAAATAATGATAAGAATAATTATATTATACGAAGAGAAATAATGATAGGGTCATTCTTTCAGTTTCTCTAACCCTTGTATCCTTTCTGTCGCAGAGTATTACCAAGAAACTGAACCGTTCTTCAATTTTCTTCACATCCTTCCAAATTATCCTTAGAATCACCTAGACTAGGGTGGACAATTCTCAACACATGAGATAGATACAGAGAGAAGAAGAATAGAAGAGAAAATCTGAGGCTTAGAAAAAGACTTATGTAGTAGAGAGAATCTAAAACCTAATAGATCTTCTAATCTTCTCATAAACTTATGTTTTAGAAATCTGATTTCAACTCTCTCTTAGCACTCCTTTTATAGACTTAATTATGTCATTTAATTTAATTAAAAAATCAATAAAATAATAGATAATATCAGCCCTAGGACGAAATTATCATGGGCTTTAGGCCTGTGAAATTTCCCAATTGATTATAAGCCCATTGGATTTAAAATCAATGCATGTATTATTTTATATCTATTTAATTAATTAAATAATTATTCAAATCCTTTATCAAATTAATTAGTTATAATTTTAACCTTGATTTAAACTTACTTATTAATTTAGATACCAATTTATCTTAATTAATAAATCTGCTATAATTTCTCTTTTCTTCTCTAAATTGTATAACTCTGTGAAACTATCCAAAATTGACCTGGTCAACTTTGATAATTCTAATTGATAATTAAATCAATTAATTGAGACTATCTAGATGATTTTATCCAAGGTACAGTGGGGACCATGAGCCTATGAAATCAAGCTCTGTTGGCGCGGTTTTTCGCCAATAGTGAATTATGAAAATAGTTGAGATGAATTAGTGCTTAATGATAAACCGCAATAATAAAATGATGCTTAAAAACACTGGAAAAGAAATATTAAGAACACTCGTCTTTTTACGTGGTTCGGGAGTTAAAATCCACCTAGTCCACGAGTCTGTATTATTACTGTTTGTCTTTCTAAATTTTGACAGAGTTTTTGTATTACAAAAACTAAAAACACCCATTTCCTATCCAAGGTCTTAATATTTATAGAGAAAATCCATGGATAGGATATGCATTGGGGTCATCACGTGAATCAAATCCCTAGTGTGATCTGTCTCACACTAATTATAATTATTACAATTTATCCTAAGGTATGGTCTAATCATTAGGTAAAACTGATCATGGGTCTTCAGGGATAATTCGGACATGCGATGTCTGATCATGCATGATTATATTACATGTCCGGGATTTTAGGGATTTGTGGACATGTAATGTCTGACCATGAACGTCTATATAACGTATCCAGGTTTATAAAGATCAAAGTTTGCGGCAGATCTCTAGCGTACCCCGAGCTGAGTGCGACGTCAGCTCGTATCTTTAGATGCTATGCTTTATAAACGTTTTCAGTTCATGCCTATTGCTTTGTATTCACCAGCTCGTGCTATAGATCTGGGGAGTCGTGCTGCCTTCACAGAGGAGATATGGACTTATGGATCATCTATTACAGATCTTGGCTAGCCAGCTGTATATGAGCTGGCTAAAAGACTCGTGCTGAATTTTAGGATGTACATTTGCCCCCCCAAGTCCCTGCTCGTGTTATATGACGTCATCTTTTGAACACGGCGGGGACTTTTAAACTTTTGTCATGATTATCCAGGCTAGCCCATTACTCGAGTACTGGACACGTGGAATGCTACGATTGGTGTTTGTTCGGGTTTCGAGGACTGCATTAATGGCCCGGCCAACTTATTGCCGCCGTTTCACCTTTCGAAACACTATCCTCGGATCTTGGGCTGGCTTGATCGGACGGTCCATGTTGTTTTATGCCTTTTATGTATAAAAAGGGACAGGTTAATTTCACAGTTTACCACCTTTCATTCGAAATTTTTCCTTATCTTATTTCTTCTGTGTTTTCATACCTTCTTCCTTTCCAGAGAAAAGAAGATCTTTCAAAAACCCAATGTGCCCAAAACCTTCCGAAGACCTGGTTGTTCAACTGTCCAGGAGTGAGTTTTTCAAACTGGACGAAGCACACCTCTTGCATCGACGATCTTACTGTAAGTCATAACATTCCTTATGGGTTCTTTCTTTATAAATTTATGTATTTTACTTTCCATTTTTCTTTATGCTTCGCCGTAGACGATATTAGGGTGCCTTCTTGATTTTTTGCACATAGATTTCAACTTTAGGGTTATACAAAAGACTTTGAACTTCTCCTAACATTGCGACACTTATGACATAGGATATTTTCTGGGTAGAATTGGGTAACTTTTTGAAAATACCCACTTCGTGCATAGAAGATGAAAGGTTAGGGTTCAAAAGTTGGGTTGCTTAGGGAACACGCTTTATTTGGTGGCTTTTCTTTAAACTGCCCCTAAGGAAAATAGTGGTCGGATTTTCACGGATCCCTAAACGTCAGGGGTCTATTGGGAAACCTAGGCGTGTAGTGTAGGTAGTGCGTGGCATCATGCCACGGGCTAAGATTACCTCAACTCGAGCATTATAAGCACCAATCTTCCTTCATGCTCTCTTGCCTTTATAATAATGTTAGGTCGCCTACTAAGTGATTCGTCGTTCTTGTTCACTAGGCGATCTAATAGCACCCAAGAGAGGCATATCCAAGAAGAGCGCAGCCGACCCATCGTCTCAACAAGCCAACAAGGGAAATGAGGTCGCCTCCGAATCCCCTATCCCTCAGTTTGGCCCCGTGGTGGAGGAGGAGGTCGTGGTCGGACTTGATGCATTCTTCGAGGAAGAGAGAATTGTCTCCAAGATCATGACCCAAGGGAGGGTCAACAAGATAATGTTGTCCCATAATATTGAGGTCGGGTCTGGCGTCCTCATTGCTCGACCTCCATATGAAGGGAACAGAGCTGCACGCCACTCCAGGATGACTTTGCAACCTAGAGTGATGAGCACTTAAAGGCAGGGGCCTTCCTTCCCCTTGACCAATACTTCACTAACTTCCTCAATAATGTGAAGCTGGCGCCGTTTCAGCTCCCCCCGAACTCGTATCGACTGCTGGCGGGGTTGAAGTATCTTTTCTTGAAGCACGAGTGGGAGGTCCCCACTCCGACGGATATTCTTTGCTTTTTCTACCTCAAAGCCAGCCCGTAACAACGAGGGCGAGGTGATGGGTTTTATTACTTGACCCAATTCTCGAACTCGCCATTGATCATCGAGCTCCCCAGCCATCCCAATGACTATAAAGATCAATTCTTTATGTTGAATGGGTTTCGCAACTGAGAACATTGATATTTCAATCGTCCTCGTAAGTCTCCTTTCCTTTTGTAGGTCGTGAAATTATTCTCTTTGTATCTAGAGTTTTCTCGTGTGTATACTAACTGAGTAGCATTTTCGTGCAGCTATATTTGCGGGGACGGACAAATCTGTGACCCTCGGGGGTCAATATGATACTCTATCGAGGCTTCTGCCTAGCGAGAGGGATTATCGCCAGCTCGTGTCCGACGAAACAATGTTGGCGTGTAAGTTAATTACTAAAGGCCAGACTCTAGCCTTGAGAAGAACATGGGCTAACTTCCTGATAGTCTGCGAGCTCCCGCCTATCCTCGAAGGGGGTGCTGAGGTCGACGAAGGCGAGGAGCAAGAAGAAGATGAGGTACCTCTCGTGTGGAAGAGGCGAGCTCCCGAGGTTGCTCAGGACCCTGATGTAGAGCGAGCTTCATTCGGGGCAGCATCCGGCCCCTCCGGCCAAGGTAACCCATACCCCTATAGGGACTTAGATAGGGCTGTCGTCGACCTTAGGTTAGTTAGGTTTAACCCAAACCAGCTCGTCCATCGCCACCCCAATGATCCCGACCGTAACATAACCCTGCTTCAATGCGTGGATCACTTAGTGTTACGTCATGACATGGGCCATCCTAAAGGCACCGTAGTTGTAGATAACACCCTATCCTTTAGGTCAGTCTTTTTTGAAGAGTATGGAACCAATTTCAGGTCGTGGCCCTCTATGCTCCAGGGTATCCTTGCCCCTAGACTTAGGCAAAACATAGAGGAGTCCAGCCCCAAGATAGAACCTGATCCTGAACCTCCCCTAATTCAAGAAGTTGTAGACTTAGGCTCCCCCTCTCCTCTAGCGGTTCCAAGGCCGGAGGTCGTGGAAATAGACTCCTCCTCTAGCTCAGAGGGTAGGACTTTTTGTTATATCATATACATGTTTTATGTAAACCGATGACCTTATATGTATATTAACGTCCTTCTCATTCTTTTCAGGCGAGGAGATGGCATAGTCAGGGGTTCCCGATATCTGCACGATTTTCCAGGAGGGAAAATCCAGCTCGGGGCCAGTCGTAAAGAAGCCCCCATATACTGTAAAGAAGGTGCCTCCTGCGGCAGGGACGACCTCCAAATCCCCAGCTAAGGGGAAAGGCCAGAGCTCGACAGCTCCAGTTGCTGCTGCTCAGGAGAAAAGAGGTCCACCTCTGCCTCCTCCTCGATTTCCATCTGCCTCTGCTCGGGATCAGGCAGCTCAAGCTGATCCCTCAGCGCCCATTATCCCCGCACCACCGTACGTATCCCAGTCAATGCCCAGGACCTGGAGAAGATCCCAGACACCTTTCGGGGGACTCTCTACAAGACAGCAAACCATGCGGTGGAGCACTTTTACAAGGCCAATCCGAAGGATCTGAGGGTAATCGAGGAGAGGAGCCTGGAGAACGTCATGGAATCCGCGCTGGGGATGAACCTTACTGTAAGCCAACTTTCCTTAGTCCAACATACGCTATTTTGATTTTATCCAAGTATGTGCCTAACTTGTTTCCTTACTCTTTGCAGGCGGTCTTGGCTCAGCACCGCAACATAGCTCGGGCCAGGGCCAGGAATGAAGAGCTTCGGGCCTAGCTCCAGGCTGCTCAGATCGCCCTGACCGCTGCCCAAACTGCCCTTGCAACTAATCAACAAGGCGAGCTAGATGCCAAGGCTGCCCTTGCAGCGTCTCAAGAGAGCAAGCAGGCTGCAAAGGCTACCTTGGCTGCTCTTCAAGTCGAGCTCGCGGAGGCCAAAGCCAATCAATTGGAGGTCGAGATTGCTACTAAGGAGGAGAAGGCAGCCTTGCTATCCTCCATGGAAAGCATGTTATACCACTGTTGGGCCTTCAACCTGGATGGCAACTTCTCCTTCCTGGCCTTTAAAGTGTGGGATCTCTACCTTGAGAAGTTTAAAGCTCGGATTCTACAAGAGCAGTCCGAGACCGGGGATGCCTCCACCGCTGACGAACAAGAGATCGAGGAGGTTACATCCTCATAGCGTCCTGGAGGGTCTTGATTTTCTTTTTCTTCATTTCATTTTTTTTGTAAACATTTGCCATTTGGCCCAGTGCGAGGTTATTTTTCCTCGAGACAATTTATTTATAATTCTAATATCTACTTTTTTATCTATTTGTCTTTTCCTCGATTGTTTCTTATGTTTATGACTTGCACATCAAAAATCTTAGGAATCGACTTTTAGATCGGGATAGATATTTTGATTTTGGTTACAACCAAAATTAATGTTGATTCATATCCTACCTGTTAAGTATCAGGCCTTGGACCCAGTTATATTCGGGATTTTGAATATTTCAAACTTAGTTCTTGTTAGGTGTTATTGCTATCCCGAGCTTCTAAGGAAGCCATCGGATTTTAAATTTTGCTAACTTCTAAGTCGTGGCCTTGGTCATATCCAGTATTTTTAAATGGTTTAAAACTCAGTTCGTGCTAGGTTTATTGACACCTCGTGTTTTTTTGCAAAAAATATTGGTTAATCAATTTTACTAACTTCCGAGTTTTGGACCTGGTTATATCCAGGATAGTTTTGTTCCTGGTTATATCTAGGATTTTTAATGATTTAGAACTTAGTTCGTGCTAGATTTATTGACACCTCGTGTTTTCTTAAAAGAAAACATTGGTTAATCAATTTTACTAACTTCCAAGTTTTGATCCTTCTCGGGTTGTACGCCCCCCAAGTAACCAGAAAGTGAACTTTCTTGGTTGCTTTGGACAAACGCTATCACACGAACTAATACATAAATGAACTATATGAAAGACAAGAAATACACAATGATTCCTTCATTTTTTAATCAAACGACTTTTATAACTAAGCCTTACATAGATGGGCAGCATCATCATTGATAATACTTCTTTGGGTGCATAGTATTCCAGGTCCGTGGGACTGTTTCTCCATTAAGTCGAGCTAATTTGAAGGTTCCCTCATGTACGACCTCCACTGATAGGACCCTTCCCAGCTTGGACCTAAGGCACCGTCTTTGGGATCCTTGTTTGCCAAAAAGACCCTTCGGAGTACCAGGTCGCCCAAACCAAAGATACGTCTCATGACCTTGGAATTAAAATAACGAGTGATCTTTTGCTGGTAGTGCGCGAGCTGTAGCCGCGAATCCTCTCATTTTTCATCAATTAGGTCAAGAGACGCACTGAGAAACTCATCATTCCGATCTTGGTTGAATGTCTAGAGCTTGTGCGTGGTTATCTTTGTTTCGACGGGAAGGACGACCTCACTTCTGAAAGTCAAGGAGAAAGGGGTGTGCCCCGTAGAAGTTCAGTGGGAGGTCCGGTACACCCACAGTACCTGCGGGAGCTGCTCAGGCCAGACTCCCTTGGCCTCACCTAACCTTTTCTTAAGGCTTGCTTTGGGGGTCTTATTCACGGCCTCGACCTACCCATTGGCTTATGGGTAGGCAACCGAAGAGAAACTTTTAATTATGTCGTGCCTCTCACAGAACTCGGTGAAGAGATCACTATCGAATTGAGTTCCATTATCCGATACAATATTCTTGGGTAGTTTGAATCGACACCCAATACTCTTGACTACAAAGTCGAGGACTCTTTTTGAGGTGATTGTTGCCAGGGGCTCAGCCTCCGCCCACTTCGTGAAATAATCAATGGCCACCACCACGTAGCGAACTCCTCATTTTCCTGTAGGTAAAGCTCCTATTAAATCAATTCCCCATACTACGAATGGCCATGGGGATGAGATCATTTTTAGCTCGACTGGTGGAGCTCGAGCGACTATGGCGAATCACTGGCATTTGTCGCACTTTCAAACATAGGAGATGGAATCCTTTGCTAAAGTGGGCCAATAATATCCCTGCCTTAATATTTTTAAGGCCAGGTTTTGCCCCCCAGCATGATCACCACAGAATCCTTCATGCACCTCCTGTAAAATAGTTTTGGCCTCCTCTGGCAGAACACATCGTAGAAGAGGCAAGGAATGGCCACATCGGTACAACACTCCGTCCATGATGACATACCTTGGAGATTGATAGAGTATTCTTCTCGCGTCTTTTCGTTCATCAGGAAACTTCCCTATTGTAAGATACTCTATTATGGGGGTCATCCAGGTCGGCCTAGTGTCGATCATCTCGACCTCCATTGTGCTTCCTGCCACGCTTGGGCTCTCCAAGAATTCCACCGGTACTATGCTAAGAGTCTCGACTTCTTTGGAGGTAGCGAGTCTCGCCAAAGCGTCAGCGTTGGCGTTCTGCTCGTGAGAGATATGCTCGACTAGGTCATACTCAAATTTTGATAGCTCTTTCTTCACCTTGGCTAGGTAAGCCGCCATCTTGGCCCCCCGCACTTGGTATTCTCCTAACTCTTGATTTACCACGAGCTGGGAATCGCTATAGCATTGGATGGCCCTGGCCTTCAATTCCTTTGCCACTCTAAGTCCAACCAACAAAGCTTCGTATTTGGCTTTGTTGTTGGAGGCCTCCAACTCGAACCGTAGCGCAGAGTGGAATCGATGCCCTTCCAGAGAGATCAATATGATCCCAGCTCCAGACCCATTCTCGTTAGATGAACCATCCACGAATATTCTCCACAACGCCTGTACTGGTTCTCTCAAAAGCTCCCCCTGAAACCCAATGAATTCAGCCAGGGCTTGGCTTTTGATCGTAGTTCATGGTACATACAGTATTTCGAACTGGCTGAGTTCGATTGCCCATTTTAAGAGACGTCCCGATGCTTCAGGTTTTTGCAATACCTGCCTTAAAGGTTGGTCAGTCATGACGCGAATTGAATGGGATTGGAAGTACGACCTAAGCTTCCTGGAGGCTAGAATAAGGCAGAACGCCATCTTTTCCATTAAGGGATACCGCGATTCAGCTCCGAGAAGTCTTTTGCTTATATAATATACCGGTTTTTCAACCCGGTCTTCTTCCCGGACTAGCACAGCGCTGGCTGCATTTTCCGTAATAGCCAAATAAAGGATAATAGGCTCCCTCGCCGCTGGTTTAGACAATACTGGTGGCTTAGCCAAATGTGTTTTTAAATCGAGAAATTCCTGTTCGCACTCCTCAGTCCATTCGAACTTCTTATTTCCTCGGAGCAGGTTATAGAATGGCAGACACTTGTCAGTGGATTTAGAAATGAACCGATTAAGGGCTGCCACTCTTCCAGTCAGACTCTAGACATCTTTAAGCGACCTGGGCGAAGGCATTTCTAATAAGGATCTAATTTTATCTGGGTTCGCCTCTATCCCCCTTGTGTTGACTATGAATCCCAAAAACTTTCCTGATGCTACTCTGATACGAACCACACCAACGATTGTGGTGAAACCCGACACCAAATATGGCAACCACCAAGAACACACGAATCTGGAATGATGAACCGTGACCCAATGCTTAGCCAAGCACGAACCTTGGTATGAGGAGGACGCCACAAACGGTGATGGGAATCCGTTTGATAAGTCAGATTGAACGCCACAAGGAATACCCTTGATAAGTTCGAATAGTCTCTTCAAGAACTCAAGAAGAAAACCTCTCAATTTTCATTTCATCAAAATCTGAATTTCCCAAACGTTTACAAGCCCTAATATGGCCAAAAATATATGAAAGAAAAGCCCCTTTGTCTTCCTAATGAAAACCCTAACAATCACAAATAGAAAGACTCTTGGACTCTCACAAGTCAAATGTTTGACTTTCACAAAAAAAACAAAGACTAAATAAAACGTGATTAAGTGATTGATTAAAATAAAAATACAAGATGCCAAAATCCAATAAGAATCATTACAAGAAGCTAAATATTGATCAAGCTCCTAAACCGAGTCTACTTTGATGAGCAGTACAAGTCTTTGTTATCCTTCAATGTTGACCACGGTCTCCTCCTGTTTTTAGGACTCTGTGGACTAGGTTGTTAAGTTCTTCTTTGAATCTCTTGGCTCGTGCCCTCGTCACCAGACCAACTGGAACTTGACTTGGATCTTTAGTCTTGGTGTCCTCATCACACTCCGAAAGTACACTTCTGGGGATTCAACCTCATGTTATATCTCCTTAAGATCTCAAAACATTCCTTCAGATCAGGAACATGGTTATCGACAGTCTTAGATTTGACCAGCATATCATCAACATACACTTCCATGTTTTTCCCGATCTGATCAACGAACATTCTGTTGACCAATCGCTGGTAAGTAGCCCAACATTCTTCAGCCCGAAGGGCATAACCTTATAACAATAAACATTCGTTGGAGTCATAAAGCTTATATGCTCCTGGTCCACATGGGTCATCGTGATCTAGTTATATCCAGAATACGCATCCATGAAGGACATGAGTTCATGCCCTGCAATGGCATCCACTAACTGATCAATCCTTGGAAGTGGGAAGTAATCCTTGGGACAAGCTTTGTTTAGGTTGGAGAAATCGATGCAAGTCCGCCACTTTCCATTTGACTTTGGGACCAGGACAGGATTTGTGACCCAGATTGGATATTTAGCCTCGTGAATAAACATGCATTTTAATAGCTGAGCTACTTCTTCTTCCAGGGCCTCAGCTTGTGTTGTACCCAGATGCCTTTGTTTTTGGGATTTTGCAGGCACGCTTTTATCCAAGTTCAGGGTATGCACGATCACACTCAGGCTTATCCCTACCATGTCTTCATGAGACCAGGCGAAAACATCTAGATTCCCTTGTAAAATTTTATCAGCTCTGCCTTCCTCTCATCGTCAAGATTTTCCCCAAGCTTAACGACTCTCGAAGCATCTCTGGGATTGATGTTTACCTCTTTGAGCTCAGATCTATCTTTGCCTACTCGCAGATCAATATAATCACTTGGGGTAATATCCCTGCCATTGGCTTGCTGAGGTTCTTCCATTCCAGGAGCAGCCCTTACTCCCTGGAATTCCTCGCCTTCGTCCTTTATGGCCATCGTTTGCTGCCCGGGTTGTGGTTTTCCCTTCATGGAAATGCTGTAGCATTCCCTGGCAGCAAACTGATCGCCTCAGACAGTGCATATTCCCATAGAAGAGGGGAACTTGATCACAAGGTGGCGGACAGAGGTTATGGCTTCGAATACCATCAACGTAGGTTGGCCCAAAATTGCATTGTACGTAGTCAGAAAATCGACGACCACAAACTCGAGAAGCTTGGAAACAGTTCGTGGTCCTTCACCCAAGGTTATCACTAACTCGATTGTTCCGATAGCTGCTGATCCCTTGCTGGAAAACCCATACAACATCATCGGGGTTTCCTTTAGCTCGGTTACAAACAATCCCATTTTTTCTAGTGTGGACCTGAATAGTAGGTTCACAGAACTTCCATTATCCACTAGTGTCCTCCTAACCCTCCGGTTGGCGAGCTGGACAGTTATGACTAGAGGATCGTTATGCAGGAATTGGACATGGCTAGCATCTTCTTCAGTAAAACTGATTGGTTGTTTCTCCAATTGCTATTGCTTAGATAAATGCTGCTCCGGGGCAAACTAAACTCCGTTGCGAGATCTCAGTTCAATGATATACCTCTTCTGGGCACCTTTGCTCGTGCTGTCCAGATGAGGGCCTCTGGAGAGGGTTGCTATCTCTCCCCTTGTTATCGGAGGAGGTGTAACGACCCGAATTTGCTAAAAGGGCTTAGGGCCTTGATTAGTGTGCCTGGAGGGCAATAAATGAATTATTATGTAATATATGAATTAGTGTGAATATGTGTTAATGATGCATGTTTAGTTGAGTTAAATGTGCATGTGGGCCCCAACTGGATATTAGGGGTATAAATGTGATAAATGCTATATATATTTGATATGTCTGTGCAGCACGATCTGAGACAGTCTTGTGGAGCGGTTAGCCAGAAAGTCACAACGAGGTTGAGAATCCGACTCGGGGCGAGTCGAGGGGGTAATTTGGGCATTAGTTATTATATGGGGTTAACGGGTTAAGGAAATAAATATTTGGAGATATATTTGAGGATAGAATGTCTAGGAGGGAATATTGGGGAAATTTACCATTTTTCCCTCGGGGACGTTTTGGTACCCCGAGCCTTGAGGTAACCTTAAAGCTTAAGTTAAATAAAACAAAACTTAGAATTGTGTAAAGCATTCAGAAACTGACTCTTTCCTTTTCTCTCTCTCGAGGTGGTCTTTCTTCTCCTCTCCATTTGAAGATTGGGAGAATTCTTGGTGAAATCAAGTTAAGGACTAAGGAGTTCAGCTGGGATTTAGGGAGCTTGGAGCATAAGGGGGCTGGTTCTAAGGTTTAATCCAGCAAGAGTAAGCTTTAATTATAAAGATTATGTTTAGAATTGCAGTTGGTTTGTTAGAGTTTGCATGTTAGTTAAATTTGATCTGTTCTTGAGTGTTTTAGTTGAGTTTTGGAGTAGATTTTGATGGGTTTTGATGTTGATATTGAGCTGGAATGTTTGTGTTGATTATCTAGGATTATTAGCTTGGTTTTGGGTATAATTGGATTGATTCATGAGGTAAAAACAGGGTGTTTTTCTGGGTTCGAGGAGCAGGGCCGCGGCTTTGTTCTTGTTGAGCTGCAGCCCCCTTGATCTTGGGGTGTCTGGAATTGGAGGCGCGCTGTGGCACCCATCAGCAAGGGCTGTGGTGCGTGTGGGCTGTTTTGAGGTAAGGCCTCGGGTTGAGCTGGGGGCCGCGACATGGGTTCTTAGGGCCGCGACGCTTAGAGTATTTTTGTGTTCTAGAGGGGTTTTAGGCTCGGGAATTCGATGGTTAAGGCTCGGGATGGATTTTATCACCCGAATTGATAGAATTCAAGGTCCCGGAGGTTAGAGTTATGGCTCAAAGTTATTTAATGGATTAGAATTTGATGGATGGATATTTTTAATGTGTTGTGACTAGGGTTTAGGCGAGGCTCAAGTTAGAGGACTGTGCTCGGGACATCGGTGCTCGGAAAGCTCGGGACTCAGGTAAGAAAACCCTTGTTCCCATAGAGCTTGTATGCAGGGCTGAGCACAATGTGTTTGGATTGCAGGGTGTATCCCTTTGATTGAATTTGTTAGTGTTCTGTAGTTGTTTATTATGCTATGAATGCAGTTATGTGAATGATCGGCAAGAGCCAAGAACGGTGTAGGCCGAGGTCGGCAAGGGCCGGAAATGGCAAAGGGCCGGGAACGGCAAAGGGCCGGGAACGGCGTTAGGCACGTTGAGTGCAAGGCCGAGTTCGGTAAGGGGCCGGGAGCAGCATTGAGCACGTGGAGTGCGAGTTGCCAGGGCGAGTCCTTAAAAGGATACCTGGGATATCCTCACGGTGTAGACCGCAAACCTAGGGCCTGGTAAAGTGCCTGGGACGGCTTGACCGTATGTGTTTAGCCTATTGATGGCCTGTTTGTATGATATGTGTTGATTTTTGCATATGTTATCTGTTATGGGTTTTCTTGCTGGGCTTCGGCTCACAGATGCTCTGTGGTGCAGGTAAGGGCATGGAGAAAGCCAACCAACCATGAGAGTAGCAAGCATGAAGCGGTGTGTACATGTTTGGCCAGCCTGGCTGCCACAGCCAGTGGGTTTTGGGAGATGGTTGTAAATAAACTTTGATTTTGTCGTTTAGTTGACTTAGTTCATTTTATACGTTGTAAATGTTGCTGAACTGTGTTTTGGGATCCCAAGTGTTAAACTTTTATGATTTACAATGAAATGGAATTATTTCTAAAGTTTTTCCTCTGTTTATGGCTTAATTACACGATTTGATCTAAAACCTCGATTAGCAAGTGGAATGCAAGTTTTTAAACTCACTTAGTAACGACTCTAAGGAAGTAGGGCATTACAACTTGGTATCAGAGCGAGCCAAGGTTATTGGTTCTGAAGATTGACTGAACATGTACACTCGCTGTCAGTGACAAGCTCGACTCAGGGTTGGTTGGTAAGATTGAATAATATGATTGAATATGTGCTTGAATGCCATGTTTGACTGCTTATCCTATATAGAGCATGATGAATGAGTTAACATATGCATGATGCTAGGGCATGGCCCGTTGTGTGTTATATGCTATATGAGTTATTGCTTGTGGATGGCTAATGTGTTTGGGAGGTGGTTTTTGGATGTTGTTATCATGCCTGATGAGTGGCGTCATTGGTTGCAGGCATACTTGTTGAGATGCCTCGGCAATCAGCTAGACTCCGCGGCAGTAGAGCCGAGGATGACAACCAGGGTCAAGACCCTCCACCTACCCCACAGAATTGGAAAGAGATGTTTGCCGAGATGGAAGCAAGACTGCAGTAAACAGAGGTAGAGTTGTGACAGTTGAGGTAGCAGGCCCCACCTCAGGTTACTGGGCTGCCAGTGCAGCAGGTTGCAGCGCCAGTGCCAGTGCAGTCTGCTATGGAGAATAAGTGGGAACCTTTGTATGAGAGGTTCAAGAAGCAGCATCCTCCCACCTTCGAGGGTGGATCAGACCCACTGTGGGCAGAGCAGTGGATGAATATGATTTCCTCAATTCTGAATTTTATGAGAGTTCAGGGGAATGAGAGGGTAGCTTGTGCTAGCTACATGTTTAGAGAGGATGCCCGCATCTGGTGGGATGTGGTGGTTCAAAGAAGGGATGTATCAGTTATGACCTGGGAAGAATTCAGAAACTTGTTTAATGAGAAGTATTATAGTGTGGCAGTTCAAGCTGCAAAGGTTGATGGGTTTATCAACCTGACTCAGAATCGATCGACAGTGACAGAGTATGCTATAAAGTTGGACAGATTGGCGAAGTTCGCGCTAGATTTAGTGCCGACTGATGCGGCAAGAAGGGACAGGTTTGTGCGGGGGTTGAATGTTATGATTGCCCGCGATGTGAATATTACCTTGGATCCAGAGACTACTACTTATGGCCAGGTTGTGGATAAGGCCCTTACTGCTGAGAGGGCCGAAGATCAGATTTGGAAGGAAAGCGCTGTTAGGCGCGATGCCAGGAGGACAGTGCCTCCTTTTGTTGGGTCCAGTCGTGGTGGTGGCTTTAGTGAGTAGAGGAGGAAAGCCCCAGATTCCTTTGTTCCTCCCAGTTCAGATAGGAGGGCACGGGGTGCTTCCACTGGCCACCAGGGTGGCAGTGACAACTGGAGGAGTTTTCCAATGTGTCCGCGGTGCAGGCGGCGACACCAGGGTGAGTGCAGGATCAGGGCCTGCTTTGTTTGTGGGAGTACCAGACATCTGAAGAGGGATTGCCCTCAAGATAAGAAGGAGGAGCAGAAGCAGAGTGACAGTCTTGCTCCTGCCAGGGTATTCACTTTGACACAGACTGAGGCGGAGGCTAGCCCCTCAGTTGTGACAGGTCAGATCTCTAGTGCTGGTTCTTTGTATACTGCATTGTTTGATTCAGGGGCTACTCATTTATTTGTATATGCTAGAGTGATAGATTGGCTTTGTAGAACTAGTGGTGTGTATGCTAAGGGATTTCAGACTTTGTTGCCAATAGGAGAATTGGTAGTCTCTAGGAAGTGGATTAGAGCATTGCCAGTAAAGGTAGATGGTAGGGAACTGTCTGTTGATTTGATTGAGTTAGAGATGGATGATTTTGATATGATTCTAGTAATGGATTGGTTATCAAAGTATGGGGCAACGATTGACTGCAAGCGCAGAATGGTGACTTTTGAACCAGAGGGGGAGGTACCCTTTGTGTTTGTGGGGACAGTTGGTGGACCGCGAGTACCAATGATTTCAGCATTGAGGGCTAGAGACCTGATGCAGGAAGGTTGCATAGGATTCCTGGCGAGTGTTTTGGATACCTCTAGGGCGGTGTCGATTGGACCGGGTGAGACTAGATTGGTGTGTGAGTTTCCGGATTTGTTTCCAGCGGATTTTCCAGGGTTGCCGCCGCAGCGGGAGATTGACTTTGTTATGGAATTGGTACCAGGGACGGAGCCAGTATCTAGGACACCTTATAGAATGGCTCCGGCGGAGTTAAAGGAGTTGAAGATTCAGTTGCAGGAGTTACTTGATTTGGGGTTCATCAGACTGAGCTTCTCGCCATGGGGTGCTCCAGTGTTGTTCGTTAAGAAGAAGGATGGATCCCTTAGGATGTGTATTGATTATAGGGAGCTAAACAAGTTAACCATTAAGAACAAGTATCCACTGCCTAGGATTGACGATTTATTTGATTAGTTACAGGGAAGAATAATGTTTTCCAAGATAGATCTCCGATCAGGTTATCATCAGTTAAGGATTAAAGAGGAGGACATACCAAAGACCGCTTTCCGAACGAGGTATGGACACTATGAATTCCTGGTAATGTCCTTTGGATTTACCAATGCCCCAGCAGCCTTCATGGACATGATGAATAGGGTTTTCAAGGATTATCTGGACAAGTTTGTGATTGTATTCATCGACGATATCCTAGTGTACTCTCAGTCAGAGACAGAGCACGGGCAACATCTACGATTGGTTCTAGAGTGGTTGAGAGAGCATAAGTTATATGCTAAGTTCAGTAAGTGTGGGTTCTGGTTGCCACAAGTTACATTTCTGGGCCATATTGTCAGTAAGGAGGGGATTCTGTTTGACCCAAGTAAGATTGAGGCGGTCAGAGATTGGCCTAGACCGAGCAATGTTCCTGAAGTGAGAAGCTTCTTGGGTCTAGCAGAGTATTATCAGCAGTTTGTTGAGGGGTTCTCCAAAATAGCCACGCCATTGACAGAACTGACAAAGAAGAGGACGAGGTATGTCTGGACGGACAGGTGTGAGAATAGTTTTAAGGAGTTGAAGCGGCGATTGATCACTGCGCAGTGTTAAGCTTGCCGACAGAGAATGAAAAGTTTGTGGTTTACTGTGATGCATCCAGACAGGGTTTGGGGTGCGTGTTGATGCAAGCTGGTAAGGTGATAGCCTATGCATCGAGATAGTCAAAGGAATATGAGCAGAGATACCCTACGCATGATCTAGAGTTGGCAGCGGTGGTGTTTGCACTTAAGATTTGGAGGCATTATCTTTATGGTAAGAAGTGCGAGATATACACCGACCATAAGAGCCTAAAGTATTTCTTTACTCAGAAAGACCTGAATATGCGCCAAAGGCAGTGGCTGGAGTTGGTTAAGGATTATGATTGCGATATCCTATACCATCCTGGGAAGGCTAATGTAGTGGCTGATGCATTGAGTCGGAAAGGCCCAGGACAATTGTTTAGTTCGAGGTAGATATCTGACAAGTTAGCTGAGGAGATGACCAGAGCAGGTATAGAGTTGGTGGTTGGTCAGTTGGCCAACACCACTCTTCAGTCTACACTCCTTGAGAGGATCAAGGAAGCACAGGGGGGTTACTAAGGTACAAGGGTCGGATTTGCATTCCGATGGATTCTGATATCCGGTGAGAGATCCTAGATGAATCGCATACCACTCCCTATTCTTTGCACCCGGGTACGACGAAGATGTACCAGGACTTGAGAGCTCTGTATTGGTGGTCGGGCATGAAGAGGGATGTGGTGGATTATGTGGCCAAGTGCTTAACTTGCCAGTAGGTTAAGGCTGAGCATCAGAGGCCAGCAGGGTTGCTGTAGCCTCTGGGGATCCCAGAATGGAAGTGGGAAGATATCACTATGGATTTTGTGGTTGGTTTGCTGAAGACTATAGGACAGCATGATTCGGTGTGGGTGATTGTGGATAGGTGTACTAAGTCCGCCCCCTTTTTGCCTGTTAGGACAACTTATACTGTGGAGCAGTATGCTTAGTTATATGTGAAGGAGATTGTTCGACTTCATGGGGCTCCGAGGTCGATAGTATCCGACAAAGACCCCACCTTCACCTCCAAGTTTTGGGAGAGTCTGCAGAAGGCTATGGGCACGTAGTTACGGTTTAGTGCCGCTTATCATCCTTAGACGGATGGACAGTCTGAGAGGACGATTCAGATACTGGAGGATATGTTGCAAGCTTGTGTGCTAGATTTTGGGGGATCGTGGAGTAAGTATCTCCCTTTGATCGAGTTCTCGTACAACAACAGTTATCAGGCAACCATCGGAGTGGCTCCGTACGAGATGCTTTATGGAAGAAAGTGTAGATCACCTATTCATTGGGATGGGAAAAGTGAGGGGAGATATCTGGGTCCAGAGATGGTTCAAAGGACCTATGAGGCGATTGAGAAGATTAGAGCACGTATGCTCGCCTCACAGAGTCGACAGAAAAGTTATTCAGACCTGAAACGCAGGAGCGTGGAATTTCAGGTTGGTGATCATGTATTCCTTAGGGTTTCACCCATGAAGGGTGTGAAACGGTTTGGTGTTCGGGGAAAGTTGAGCCCTAGATTTGTTGGCCCCTTCGAGATTCTGGAATGGGTTGGAGAGGTAGCTTACAGACTGGCGATGCCTCCAGCCTTATCAGGGGTTCATGATGTTTTCCATGTATCCATGATCCGAAAGTATATGTCAGATTCGACGCATGTTCTAAGTTTTGAGAATCTGGAGCTTTATCAAGATTTGTCCTATGAGGAGAAGCCGGTTCAAGTTCTTGACCGAAAAGATAAAGTCTTGTGGAGCAAGACCATTGCCTTAGTGAAAGTGATGTGGTGAAACATCAAGGTTGAGGAGGCGACGTGGGAACTTGAGTCAGAGATGAGGGAACATTATCCTGAGTTGTTTAGGTATTTCGAGGATGAAATTTCTGTAAGGAGGGGATAGTTGTAATGACTCGAATTTGCTAATAGGGCTTAAGGCCTTGATTAGTGTGTCTGGAGGGCAACAAATGAATTATTATGCTAATATATGAATTAATGTGAATATGTGTTAATGATGCATGTTTAGTTGAGTTAAATGTGCATGTGGGCCCCGACTGGATATTAGGGGTATAAATGTGATAAATGCTATATATATGTGATATGTCTGTGCAGCACGATTCGAGACAGTCCTGGGGAGCGGTTAGCCAGAAAGTCACAACGGGGTTGAGAATCCGACTCGGGGCGAGTCGAGGGGGTAATTTGGGCATTAGTTATTATATGGGGTTAACGGGTTAAGGAAATAAATATTTGGAGATATATTTGAGGATAGAATGTCTAGGAGGGAATATTGGGGAAATTTACCATTTTGCCCTCGGGGACGTTTTGGTACCCTGAGCCTTGAGGTAACCTTAAAGCTTAAGTTAAATAAAACAAAGCTTAGAATTGTGTAGAGCATTCAGAAACCGACTCTTTCCTTTTCTCTCTCTCTCGAGGTGGTCTTTCTTCTCCTCTCCATTTGAAGATTGGGAGAATTCTTGGTGAAATCAAGTTAAGGACTAAGGAGTTCAGCTGGGATTTAGGGAGCTTGGAGCATAAGGGGGCTGGTTCTAAGGTTTAATCCATCAAGGGTAAGCTTTAATTATAAAGATTATGTTTAGAATTGCAGCTGGTTTGTTAGAGTTTGCATGTTAGTTAAATTTGATCTGTTCTTGAGTGTTTTAGTTGAGTTTTGGAGCAGATTTTGATGGGTTTTGATGTTGATACTGAGCTGGAATGTTTGTGTTGATTATCTAGGATTATTAGCTTGGTTTTGGGTATAATTGGATTGATTCATGAGGTAAAACACAAGGTGTTTTTCTGGGTTCGAGAGGTAGGGCCGTGGCTCTGTTCTTGCTGAGCTGCGGCCCCCTTGATCTTGGGGCGTCTGGAATTGGAGGCGCGCCGTGGCGCCCATCAGCAAGGGCCACGGCGTGTGTGGGTTGTTTTGAGGCAGGGCCTCGGGTTGAGCTGGGGGCCGCGACATGGGTTCTTAGGGCCGCGACGCTTAGAGTATTTTTGTGTTCTAGAGAGGTTAAGGCTCGGGATGGATTTTATCACCCGGATTGATAGAATTCAAGGTCCTGGAGGTTAGAGTTATGGCTCAAAGTTATTTAATGGATTAGAACTTGATGGATGGATATTGTTAATATGTTGTGACTAGGGTTTCAGTGAGGCTCAAGTTAGAGGACTATGCTCGGGACATCGGTGCTCGGAAAGCTCGGGACTCAGGTAAGAAAACCCTTGTTCCCATAGTGCTTGTATGCAGGGCTGAGCCCAATGTGTTTGGATTGCAGGGCGTAGCCCTTTGATTGAATTTGTTAGTGTTCTGTAGTTGTTTATTATGCTATGAATGCAGTTATGTGAATGATCGGCAAGAGCCGGGAACGATGTAGGCCGACGTCGGCAGGGGCCGGAAACGGCAAAGGGCCGGGAATGGCGTTAGGCACGTTGAGTGAAAGGCCGAGTTCGGCAAGGGGCTGGGAGCAGCGTTGAGCACGTGGAGTGCGAGTTGCCAGGGCGAGTCCTTAAAAGGATACCTGGGATATCCTCACGGTGTAGACTGCGAACCTAGGGCCTGGTAAAGTGCCTGGGATGGCTTTGCCTTATGTGTTTAGCCTATTGATGGCCTGTTTGTATGATATGTGTTGATTTTCGCATATGTTATCTGTTATGGGTTTTCTTGTTGGGCTTCGACTCACAGATGCTCTGTGGTGCAAGTAAGGGCAAGGAGAAAGCCAACCAACCATGAGAGTAGCAAGCATGAAGCGGCGTGTACATGTTTGGCCAGCCTGGCTGCCACAGCCAGTGGGTTTTGGGAGATGGTTGTAAATAAACTTTGATTTTGTCGTTTAGTCGACTTGGTTCATTTTATACGTTGTAAATGTTTCTGAATTGTGTTTTGGGATCCAAAGTGTTAAACTTTTATGATTTACAATGAAATGGAATTATTTCTAAAGTTATCCTCTGTTTATGGCTTAATTACACTATTTGATCTAAAACCTCGATTAGTGAGTGGAATGCACGTTTTTAAACTCACTTAGTAATGACTCTAAGGAAGTAGGGCGTTACAGGAGGGGTATCCTGATTCACCTGAGCTTTGGTCTGATTTGTTGGGGCCTCCGGGGCTTATGGAATGTTTTGTCCAGTGAGTTGACTGGGAGTTATTCGTTTATGGGCATACTGAGCCAAAGGTCCGGACCTGATGAGTGTCTCAATCTCATCCTTCAAGTGCCAACAATCACTAGTGTTGTGACCGATGTCATTGTGGAATCGACTAAATTTCGAGGGATCTCTCTTTGCCCTTTGATTCTTCAATGGCTCTGGATTTTTCCACAGAAGGCGTGCAGATTCACCAAGAAGATGCGCTCTCTAGTATCCGTGAGGTCAACATAAGTCATATAGATCAGCTTAAACTTATCCACGAGCTTGTTTTTCTTTAAACCACTCCGGCCGCCCTAACCATTTCTCTTCCTCTTGTTATTTCCCCCTTGGTTATTCTGGGTAACAGTTTGAGCCGTAGCTGCAACATCCGTTATCGGTCCAACAAGCTGGGTAGGGACTTGGCTGGTTCCTGCGACTGAAGCTCGTGCTTCTTCCAAGTTAATCCACCTTTGAGCCTTGTTCAGGAACTCATCCACGGTGTTGACCCCCTTTCTTTGGAGTTCTTGCCATAGGTCGCCCCCAACAAGAATTCCTGTTCTCATCGCCATGAGCCTAGAACTTTCATCCGCATCTCTAGCTCGCGCAACAACATTGGCAAACCTACTCAGATATGCTTTCAAAGGCTCTTCGGGTTACAGCTTTACATTTGTAAGGGAGTCTGCCTTGATGCGAGCCGACCGAGAAGCCCGAAATTCCCTCTTGAAATCAACAGAGAAACTCTTCCATGAGTTGATAGAATGCTTTTTGTATTGCTTGAACCATTGCCTAGCCGGCCCGACCAGAGTCGAGGGAATACCAGTGTAACGACCCAAAATTATTAATAAGGCATAAGGGCCTTGATTAGTGTGCTGGGAGGGCATAACTGGATTATGTGTGATTTAAATGATTAAATGCATGGTTATATGATAAGCATCCTTATATGATTATTTGGATATATGTGACGCATGACTATGTGTACTAGTATGCATGTAGGCCCTGATTAGGTTATAAGGGCATATTCGTAATTTTGGCCCATTGAGGGCATAGATGTGAATATCTGTAATTTTTGAGACCACATTATTATGTGGATATGTTTGCAGCTTGTGACTCGAGGCATCCTAGTGAGCGGTTTAGCGAAAAAGTCACGGTGGGCATTTATACCCAGCTTGGGGTGAGTCTGGGGGTATTTATGGGAATTTAGGATATATATTTGAGGCTGTTTAATATTGAGGAGTATAATTGGTGATTAGTTAGGTGTCGGGTAGTAAGCGGTAATTATTAGGGACACTCGAGGAATTAGCGGGCATTGGGAGCAATGACCAAAATGCCCTTAGAAGGACTTAAAGGATTAGTTATAAGTGGGAGGGCAATATGGTCATTTGACTTTAAAGGGATGAGTTATATTAAGCTTTTAGGACTTAGTGGAATTGTTAGAAAGAAGTGGAAACTGAAAGAAGAAAGAAAGAAGAGAAAATAGAACACTTAGACTTGTTCTCTTCTCCCCTAATCGGTTTGGTCATCCTTCACCACCTCTTGAGATATTTTGAAGATTTAACTCAGGAAAACTTGGGCTAGAGCTTGGGGCTAGAGACCTTGGTGAAGCTAGAGGTTTTAGCAGGGATTTGTCACCCAATTAAGGTAAGTTTCAAGGTTGTTCTTGAGGTTCTGACTCTGTGTTAGAAATGTTTTATGAAACTTGATTTTGATGGAAGTTAGGAGAATTAAGCTTTGGGAATTAAGGAGTTAAAAGCTGGAAAGGTTTGGAGGATAACCTAAAGTCGAATTCCCGACTTGAGGTAAGAAATTTTGAGCTTGAACACTTGAATTCTAGGCTATTCTGGTTCTCTTCTGTTGGGTTTTTGAGCTTCAAGCTCAAACATGGTTTTTTCTTTATTTTGGGGTGCATGTGGCTAAGTTCTATATGGTTGGGTTGTGTGGGGGTGAGATATAGATGTTGGTAGGCTTGTTTTGGGGTATGATTAAGGTTTGGAGGAGTTTTGGAGATGTTTGGTTCGAGGAAATTCGAAGAAGACAAATCTGAGAAGTTGAGTGGTGTAACTAACGCTGTAGTGCTAGCCTTTGGGCACTATGTAACACCCTGGATAACCAAGACCGTTACACTGTGTATTTGAAATAGTGCAAGACTTGCTAATCAAGTCATTTGATTAAAAATGTGAATCCGACGACACAAACTGGTTAGGTTTAAAAGATTTTGGTTATAAACGAATAATTTTCATTAAGACAAATATTTGGTACATGGGATCTCAAATCAAGGTTTAAATAACGTAATTACAAAATTTCAAAAACAAGTGATAACTCTACAAAATAGAGTTATTTTACCACTTTTTATGTGCTAATTGTTGCTTAATTCTTGAGTTTTTAATTGATTTATTAAGTTTTTAAGTAATTTTGAATTTATTAGGTTTATTTTTTATTTTATATATTTTTGTGTATTTTTATAGTTGTTTTGTTGTAAAATATTGTAGCTAATTATTTAAATTATTTTTGTTTAGTTTGGGGTAAAAAAATGTTGTATTATTGAATTTAAATGTTAAATATAAATTAAGTTATAATTAATATTTTCAAATAATTAAATTAATTTATTTTATAGTTGAAAATATTTTATTATGATTTATTTTATGTTTATTTTGTAGGGATTTTATTGTATTTTTGTGTTTGGAAAAAATGATAGAAAGCAAGAAATGAAAGGAAAAATGGTATAATTGAAATACCATAAAGCTGCCTAGGGAAAGGCCCACCACGAAGGCCCAATTGAAGACCAAGCTTCTCTCCACCAAAGTCACATATCACTCTTCAGCTCCCCGCCTGGCATCACAAGACCACGCTTGCTATAGCACTCTTCAGCATGCTTCTCCTTCACGTTCAGCCTTCAGCAAAGCAGCCTTCAACCAGCGCCTGCACCAAACTGCCAGCAGCAAGGCCCATAAAGCCCAGCGCCCCTGCCACCCACATGCCTGGCACAACACCAGCCCCTTCATTTATCTTGAGCCCATAAATTGTCCAAAAGCACCTTTGTCCCCTATGACAAAAATACCACTTTTTACCCCCACTTTCTACACATTTTACCCCAAAACATAATTATTATACCCTATAATTTACCCCTATTTACCATATTATAATTAATTAAATTAATTTAATCAATTTAATTAATTTGAATTGATTATTTTAATACCTCATTTGTGGCTATAAATAGGGAGTTTTGAAGACCATTTAGGGAGTCCATTTTTTTAGAGGGGGAGGTTACTATACCATAATTTCTACACATTCAAAACCTCTCAATTCTCTTCATCTTCTTCTTCTTCTTTTTGGTTATTTTCTATGTATTTTTAGAGGAAATATTTGGGGGTTCATCCTCCAAATTTTCCTATTTATGTTTGTAATTTTTAGTTTGTATTTGCTATTCTAGTTATGTGTTTCTAATCTTTTTAAGATTATTAAGGTGATGATGAAACAATATGTAACTAGATAGTATTTATTTTGTATGTTGATTTCCCATTTTGTGCAACAAAGTTTATGGAATTTTCTTCTTCAAATATCTTCTTTCATCTTAAATATCATGTATTTTGGATTGTTAGCACATATTTAAACTTTGTTCTTCATTAGTGCAAATACATAATATTCTTTGTGTAAGATGTGTCATTAAATTGTACACATCCATGCTTAGAACAAAAATATTATGTTTTGCCTTATAAATAATGTTCATTGATTTATTTGTTATTTCATTAGATTGATTTACACTAAATGCATTGAAATTATAACTTTGAAAAGTGAAGAAAAATCTTATCTTTTTGGAAGAAATTTGTGCTTAAAATTATAAATCTATTTAGAAAATGATAGTTTGATTTATCTTAACTATCACTAAAACTTGGGAATCAATATACTTATAAATATTATTGAACTTATATTTTGTGGATTCTAATCCTTAATAATCTTATTTTACTGTCTTGATTTCTACTTTTAATTTATGTTATATATATTGTCTTTAATTTCTTTATTACTATCTTTTATTTTATTTTTATTATACAAAAATCCCATCAATCTTTGGAACTAGGTTGGAATTTATTAATTTTGATTTAAAATAGTTTTCTTTTCGATTTTAGACAACTCCTTTGGGTTCGACATCCTTGCTTACACGATCACTATTCTATATGAACGATTCGTGCGCTTGCGAGTATAAATATTAAAACATACCCGTTTTGGGTCCATCAACAAGTAAATAACCAAGCCACTCTAATGGAAAAATACATGTTTTAGGTTCAGTCCCTGTACAAACCCTCGATCGTGGCAGCCGAGCAGCTGACAATGTACATCTCATCCCCAGAGCTCTCCAACTCATGGTCAACTCATCTTAGCCTTGCCTTTACCTGCACCACGTAGCACCCGTGAGCCGAGGCTCAGCAAGAAAACACAATATCATAACATAATCAGTATTAGCAGCGAAGTAATTCATAGAGCATAACCAAATAATTTAAATGACATTAATCAATTACCCAGAAGGTCATAGCATTCCTTCAATCCTGGATATCAACCAATAACCAATGATCTAGTTCCAGATACTCAGCATATCATACACAACATTTAACAATGGAATACAAGTCAAGCAACAACTAGGGTTAATGCCCGTAGGGCGCACCCTCTATTTATTCCACTTCTTTGGCTCACTTAGGCCAAGCCCAGTGTTCACCCCATTGACTTTGGTCAGCTTAATCGAGCTCAGTGATTATTAAGCTGTCCTCAGCTACCAGTGGCTGAGCCGTGTCCTGTGCGCAAGTGTTGATTCCGGCACACTTAGGCTGTTTATCACATGTCCCCGTAGCATAATACCACCTCATGACATTCATACAATTATAGGGAACTTTTAGTCCCAACATACTCACATGGTTTATCACAATCATATAACAATGCATACAAATATGAGGGAACACTTAGTCCCATCCTATCCACATAAACAGGTGCAGTTTTCGTACATTTAATTCCAAGTGCCATAATTAGGAAAGACGACCCCCAAGAACGATCCTGCCTCGAGCCCAAGCGTACACCTAGTCACAACCATGATAAAGGATTCCATCAATGATGGTATAAAGGTTTTCAGATAGAGTTCTAACCTCCGGGACATCGAATTCCACCAAACACGGTAGTGGGATCGATCCCGAGCACACTAGGTTAGGTTCCCACGCTTAAAAACTCCAAAAGGCCAAAAATGCCCTTAAGAGATGCGGCCCTCAAAACCCATGCTGCGGCCCACCCCTGAAACAACGGCTAGGCCTCCCTGAACACAGACACGCGCCACGGCCCTGCCCCTGTGGCGTCACGACGCTCCCTCATCTTAGAGCCTTCCTGGCTCTTCCTTTCTTCGAAGGGCCACGACACTCTAGAACAGAGCCGCGGCCCAGCCCCACGAACCCAGAAAACCACCATTTTTAACATTCAAGCCCCACCCAAATCCACCCTAAACCATCCCAATAACACAATTCAATTATCACAACTCTCTAACATGCTTCCAGCAGTAAAACCCATCATAAATCTAGTCTAGAAACTCATCAAAACAACATTTCAATCTTTGAACCCACAAGCTCAAGAACACTTAAACCAGTCAAAGAAAACATAGAATTTAATGACCAAGAATATAATTCGAAGCTTACCTCAACTCCTGGTTGATTCCCTTAGCTAACACTTAGCTAGCCCCAAATCCATAGCCTCAAATTGATCTTCAAAATCAAGACCAAAAATCCTTAGAACCCAGCAAATACCACAAAATTTAGCTAGCTAAACTAAAAATTAAATTCTTACCTAAGTTCCCTTTTGAACCTCCAGATTGCCACTGAAATATCCCTCAAGATTCCAGCTCAAATCCCTGAATTTCCAGCCATAAATCCTTTGGTTTCACTGAGTTCCTTGAGAGAAAAAGAGGGCGAGAGACGAGTCGGTTCCCAAACATTCTGAAAAATTCTTAGTTTTGTTTTATTTAACTTAAGTTTCTAAGGTTATCTCAAAGGCTCGGGGTACCAAAAACGTCCCCGAGGGAAAAATGGTAAAATTCCCCAGTATTCCCACCTAGGCTTCCTAACCTCAGATATATCTCCAATTATTTATTTTCATAACCCAATAATCCAAATAATCACTTAGTACCTGAAATACCCCCTTGACTTGCCCCAAGTCAAGTATCGGGTCCCGTTGTGACTTTCCCGCTACTTGCTCCCTAGGATCGCCTCGTGCCGAAAGCTGCAAACACATATATCCACATAATAATGTGGTCTCAACAGTTTATCACAAATAATCACGTTTATGCCCTAACGGGCCAAAATTACAATTATGCCCTTACCAGTGCTTATCCAATACTCATAAACATGCATTCTCACACCATTAATTCTCATAACCTCCAATTATGCCCTCCCGGCACACTAATCAAGGCCCTTAAGCCTTATTAGTAATTTTGGGTAGTTACACGCTATAACACTAGGCCTGGGCTGTTTGGGCGTTTTGGCTCTGTTTGTAGCGCTATAGCGCCCTCTTTGTGGCGCTACCCTGTTTCTAGAGGAGGACTTTTGGGTTATTTCTTAGGGTTTTTTCCTGGGGGCTCGGGGTTTGATTCCACCACCCCGTTTGGTTGAATTAGGGCTTCCCGAGGGCTTGGGATTAGTCCCGAGGATAGGTTTTGGAATTGAAGTTTGTTGATGATACTAATTTATGGCTGTGACTAGGTGTACGCTAGGGCTCGGACGGGATCGTGCTTGAGGGTCGGTTTCATTAATCAAGCTATCGGAATCTAAAGGTAAGAAACTGCACCCGATTATGTGTTAATGATGGGACTAAGAGCTCCCTATATATGTATGATGTCATAGATGGTATTATGCCATGAGACATATGATAAGCGGCCTAAGAGTGCCAGAATCAATATTTGCGCACAAGGCGCGACTTGGCCACTGGTAGCTGAGGACAGGTTAATATTCACTGAGCTCGGTTTAAGCGGGCCGGAGTCAGCGGGATAGATAGGGGATGCGACCTAAGGGCGTCGACCTTGGTTAATATATGAATTGGTTATTAATGATAATTGATGAACTTGGTATGCTGAATGCCTGATTATGTAACTATTATGGATTGTTGAGCATGTGGTTATGCTTTATGAGTTTTCTGATTGTTGATTTGTAAATTGATTGCTTAATGATTATGCTCTGTTATTTGGTTTCTTGCTGGGCCTTGGCTCACGGGTGCTACGTGGTGCAAGTAAAGGCAAGGGCAAAGTGGACCAATCTTGAGTTGGAGAGCTTTGGGGCTGAATGTACATAGTCAGCTGATCGGCCGCCACGGTTGAGGAGTGGTACAGGTCAGGAAAAGCCTAAATGTCTGTTTTGCCCTTAGAGTGGCTAGTAGCTGTATTTTTATCCTGAAATTTTGTAAATCGTCTCTTAAACATTATTACTTTTGGGATCCCATGTACAAAAATGTTTGATTATAGGAAATGTAACTTCTGTGACCGAAATCTTTTAACCCTAGTTCAATTATAGTTTTAGTACACATTTCTAACTAAATGACTTGATTAGCAAGTCTTGCACTTTTATAAACACACCGTGTAACGGTCTTGGCTATCCAGGGCGTTACAACTAGGCACCTCAACTCAGGTCCAATATTGTGGGCTATCACCAGGGTGTTGAACATTCCCAAGTGGTTGGACGAATCTCCATCTCCATCGAATTTTGACAAATGGGGCATCCTGAAACTCGGCGGGTATGTTGTTGCTGCGATGTTTGGGGCGAAAAGTTTGAGCTCATCCCCTGAGTCATATTCGTCTTTTTCCTTCTTTAATAGGAGTTTTTTCATCAGCTCCTCCATCTGGGCTAACCTTTCGAGGGTTTGGTCCTTGGTTCCCAGGTTGTTATGGGGCTGTTCAACAGCTCCGATTCGGTCGTACGCATTCGACGGGTTATTGTCCCTCGAAGATCGAGCCTGGTAAGGTGGGACATTCTCGTTGTCATGTACTTCGGAAGGACCGCTCTCGTGGTGAGTGCCATTGACTCCATCGCGGGCTGGATTTCTCCTTTGTGAGTTTAGGCGATCTCGTAGATCGGTCTGTGGATTGACTCGAGGGCTCTGAGCCAAACTCAACTGATTTCTAAAATCTGTGTCGGACATACCACTTCGACGGCCCTCAGTCCAATAACTTCCATTCGAGAATCTTAGAGCTCGCGGTTGAGGATGAGGATCTGGGATATTTTCGCGTGCTTGTGGGGCATAGGCAGGGGCAGCGGGAGGAGGATTTCTCTTGCTGTCCCCATAGGTAGGAACATTTTGCGTAGAACGAGGTGGTGTAGGATGCCTTATGGGAAATGGGGGATGTCTAACTGGTGAGGCAATTCTTGTCCCGTCAGGACGGACCAAATTAGCTCGCGGTCGCTCGGCTCCACCATTTCTGACTCTCTGTGTCTGGCGATCTGATCGTGACGCAAGGGGGTCGGCTGGAACATGCCGTCTTTGCGAGTTTTCCCTAGACCTTCCACGTGGGTTTCCATGAGCGTTCCAAGCGCATTCGACGATGGTACTGAACTAGGGGTTGAGGTCCTAACTAACCGGCTGACTTGTCGATGACCCCTGGGAAGGCCATCAAACGAGACTTCTTGGTTATCTTGCACCATGGGCGCAGAACTCGGGGTTGAGGTTCTAATCGATCGAATTGGTCTGGGTTGACTATCCTGGCGGGACTTATGAGTTCCACCTTGCCTCTTTCCGACGTTAATGTTGGTTGCAAGAGGGGGTAGCCGAGCCAGAACCTCCTCGATTTGTTTGTTTACTTTGGCAAGATGGCTCCTTAACTTCATGTTTTCCAACTCTACCGCAGTCAATTAATCCGGGTTCGGATTTGGCGGCAATGATGCTGAACTCCCAGTGTCCCCGTGGCCCATTGGTTGTTTTCCCGACCGTTGCTGGATTTCAGGGCCATGTTCATCGGAAACAGCAGTATGGTGGGCCTCCTGCCCATCATGCTGATCCATTTCATTACCGTGTCTCGATCGAGTGACCACCATGATGAACCATGATTAGGATTTTTATGAAAGTACTAATCTGCAGCTCTCAATGAAAGCACCAAACTGTTGGCGCGGTTTTTCACCAACAGTGAATTATGAAAATAGCTGAGATGGATTAGTGCTTAACGATAAACCGCAATAATAAAATGATGCTTAAAAACACTGGAGAAGAAATATTAAGAATGCTCATCTTTTTACGTGGTTCGGGGGTTAAAATCCACCTAGTCCACGAGTCTGTATTATTACTGTTTGTCTTTCTAAATTTTGACAGGGTTTTTGTATTACAAAAACTAAAAACACCCCTTTCCTATCCAAGGTCTTAGTATTTATAGAGAAAATCCATGGATACGATATGCATTGGGGTCATCATGTGAATCAAATCTCTAGTGTGACCTGTCTCACACTAATTATAATTATTACAATTTATCCTAAGGTATGGTCTAATCATTAGGTAAAACTGATCATGGGTCCTCAGGGATAATTCAGACATGCGATGTCTGATCATGCACGATTATATTACGTGTTCCAGATTTAAGGGATTTGCGGACATGTAATGTCTGGCCATGCATGTCTATATAACGTATCCAGGTTTATAAAGATCCAATGTTGCGGTAGATCTCTAGTGTACCCCGAGCTGAGTGCGGCATCAATTCATGTCTTTGGATGCTATGCTTTATAAACGTTTTCAGTTCGTGCCTATTTCTTTGCATTCACCAGCTCGTGCTATAGATCTGGGGAGTCGTGCTGCCATCACAGAGGAAATATGTACTTGTGGATCATCTATTACAGCTCTTGGCTAGCCAGCTGTATTCAAGCTGGCTAAAAGACTCGTGCTAAATTTTAGGATGTACAAGCTCCAATAAGTTATCATAAATCTAACAAATAAATTTACTACTTATTAATTCCTCGTGACTACACTAAAGACTCGGAATTGCACTCTTGAATTCATAGAACACTCTATAAGCAATATAGATACGTTATTCATGATCTATTGTTACAACCATAGTTGTCACTCCATCCTTTATAGATGGTCTACAATGAGATGGGACTAAAATACCATTTTACCCCTCATTGTATTTTATCCTTAAAACACTCAGTTCCTTGTAAATAATATTTCAGTAAACTAATATTAATTACTGAAATGAGATCTCTATCATTTAGCACCTTGAACCAAACTAAAAGGAAACCATCGTTTCACTTCTTCATGAGAAGCTATAGATGTTCATATCTATGATTAACACTCCTACTCAATTATACTACTGAGTTCCCAAGATGTAAGTATGGGCTAGTCCATAGGGTAAGCTGGTAACGAACAAGTCAAAGAACTCAAATAATACAATCAGTTAGAATACTAACCTCTCAGAATTGAGATTGAATTGACATATGGTCAACTATATGATATGACTAGAATAGATAATAACAGTATGTTTACTTATCCTATCTACTGTCAATATCAGTCCATTCCGATGTAACAAATACATCTGATCTTATCTACTTTGCTAATGTTCTGGAAAGAACATAACAATGTGATGTGTAAGTAGAACATATTGTAGATTGGCAAGTTAGTGTAAATCATGTGCACTGACTAATCTTAGGACTAAATTATTTTGAACATATAATCATATGTATATTCCACTATGATTACGTCACTAGAAATACGATTAACTATACGCTCGAGATTTAATAGAAGTTTATATTAAACAAATAATCATGAAAATAATTCATGTGAGCAAAGTGATTGACCAAGTCAAAAAATGATTTCTATTCTTTTATTGATAATAAATGAGATTACAAAGAAATTATGTTTTAATTAAGGCATAAAACCCAAAAAAACTCTCACTTGCACTAATTGAAACTAATGCCTTAATTCTACTAATCCTATTTCCTTGATATGCTTATCAAATGTAGCTTCTGGTAGTGTCTTTGTAAACGGATCTGCAAGATTGTCTCCAGATGCAATCTTCATAACCTTCACTTCTCCCCTGGCCACATATTCTCGAATAATGTGATACTTTGTTGCTATATGCTTACTCCTCTTGTGACAACGAGGTTATTTCGAGTTGGCTATCGCTCCTGTATTGTCACAAAACAACACAAGCGGTTTATCCATTTCTGGAATAACACCAAGATCCGAATAGAACTTCTCTAGCTAGATTATTTCCTTAGCTGCTTCTAACACAACTATGTACTCAGCCTCCCTGGTGGAATCTGAGCTCCACCCCCAAGAGCAAACACCATTCCAGAAGTAGACTCCCTGTCATCGACATCAGTCTGAAAATCTGGATCGGTGTAGCCTATAGGGTTCAGAACACCACCCTTGTAGACTAACATATAACCCCTAGTTCGCCTTAGATACTTCAGAATATGCTTAAATGCTATCCAATGTTCCGGTCCTGGGTTTGATTGATACCTGCTCACTACTCCCACTACATAGCAGATATCTGGTCTAGTACACAACATAGCATACATCAGACTTCCAACTGCAGATGCGTAAGGAACTTTTCTCATTGCATCTTCCTCTTCAAGAGTCTGGGGAGACTGCTTTTTTGAAAGATGAATTCTATGGCTGGACAGTAAACACCCTTTCTTGGAATTTTTCATTGAGAAACGTTCAAGCACTTTATCTATGTAAGCTGCTTGAGATAGAGCTAAGAGTCTGTTCTTTCTTTCTCTGATGATCTGGATACCTAGAACATAACTTGCTTCACCCAAATCCTTCAAATGGAATTGAGTGCTCAGCCAATTCATAACATCTGATCATTTCTTAACAATGTTTCCAATGAGTAAGATATCATCTACATGAAGAACCAGGAATACCACTATTTGATTTGCCTTCAGTTGGTAAACACAAGGCTCATCAATATTTTGTTCAAAGCCATAGGTTTTGATTATTTCATCAAACCTAAGCTTCCAGGAGCGAGAAGCTTGCTTAAGTCCATAGATGGACCTATTCAACTTGCAAACTTTTCCTTCTTGTCCAGCTACTTTAAATCCTTTTGGCTGATCCATATAAATGAATTCGTCAAGCTTTACACTAAGAAAAGTTGTCTTGAAGTCCATTTTCTAGATCTCATAGTCGAGAGCGGATGCTATGGATAGGAGGATGCGAATGGACTTGAGCATGGCTACCAGACTAAAACTTTCCTCATAGTCCACGCCTTCTCTTTGGGTATAACCCTTTGCCATTAATCGAGCTTTATAAGTCTTGATATTTCCATCAACACCTCGTTTCTTTTTGTAGATCTACTTGCACCCAATGGCCCTAAAGTCCCTAGGTGCTTCCACAAGATCCCAGACGAAATTTGAGTACATGGACTCCATTTCCTGTTTCATGGCTTCGAGCCATAGTTCCTTGTTCAGGGCTAGCCATTACCTATTTTAAAGACAATGGATCATCATCACTTGTGTCACCAACACCATATTGGTTTCACCATCCAAACCATAGCGAACTGGGTTCCTAGAAACCCTCCCACTACGACGAGGGTCCGTGACTATTTGCTCAGGAACAGTGGTACTTTCTTCATTTAAATCGACTTCCGTCAGTTGGACATGAAGAGTAAGAATTTCATCATCAACTTGCATTGATGATGATGGAACATTGGTTGGGGTCAAAAGTCTGATGCTCGTTCATGAGCTGCGTCAGACCATAGTTGAGTTGATCACGAATGTGCGGACACGGTGCCATCCGAGCATTGACGGTGCCATCACGAACGTGTGGAGACGGTGCTCGTTCTGGGGATTCCTCATTCATGACAAACTCGGTGTTGTCACCAATCAACACTATGTTGATGTTTTGCTTCCACTTAAGGAAGTTTTCTCCAGTGAGTTTCTCCATAGAAAGTTGAGAAAGGATGGGAGTAGACACATCCATACTTAAAACTACTTATTATCAATAAAATATAAATCAATCACATTTGCTCAATAAAACTCCTATTCACATAAAATTCAAGAAATAGCACAACATATATAAAAAATATGTAAGATATGAGAAAAAAAAACCAAAATAATCATATCTCTATTTCTTTGGGTTTTTAACTAATCTATGATATCCTTGTCCCGGTAGGCGAGAGTAAAAAATACCACTAGTTAAATAAAGTTGTAAACTTATTTAATAAGGACACCATCATTAACAACCTAGTATTCGATCAAAATAAGAAAACAAAATCTCTTATTTTATGAGATAGACCCACGGTTTTGATAATCAATAGATTTAGTCCTAGTAGTCACCGTAGGGGTGAGTCTAGTAGAATTTGACCTATAATTATCTATCTTTCGAATCTAACCTTGTCAAAATAACTAATGAACACCTTCCGTAGGGGGACGAATCAAAGTGTCTTGAGGCCCCATTAAGCTAATGACCTTGTTAAACCAACGGTAGAGATCGAATATAATTCTTAAAATAAGCTCATTAGAAAATAGTATTTTTATTATTAATTTTCGAAAATTAATGACTATGGTTCTCCAAAAAATTGAAAAGATTAAATTTTTAAAACCAAAGTTCTATAATTTCCTATTAATTCTAAATTGTCACATTGAAACAAATTCAATTAAATTAGAATTAATTTGTTGCTAATCAATATTTAGGTTTAACTAATATAATGAACCTATACCATTAAGTCAAACTCAGGCAAATAGGCCTTAACTATTGGGCTTGCATGGAGGAGGGTTGTGTCCAGTATGTCGTTCCCACTACTAAGGCCCCCATATTTCCATACAAGGTCCAAAAGACAAGAATTTAAACATTTGTTTTATTAATTGATTAGGCCCACGATAGTCATGTAGATTGAATGAGCCTTCACAAGTGGAACCATCCACAAGAGATGAATTTAAACTGTACATTTTCTAATGGGCCCAAATAAAACCTATCATTTTATGAATATTTTATTTGGAAAAATCCATCTATTAAGCAAACATATGAGCCATTATATGCATCTAAGCCCAATTGCAAGAATATCACATATAGTGCAAACAAACATGTTATAATTGGATGGGCCTAATTATGTTATTGTATGAGAAAATCTATGAATTTATGCAAAAATACCACAATTTATTTCATTTGCAAAAATACCACAATTAATTTTCTAGAATTTATCTAAAATTTGAATGAATTAAATATTGCAAAAAATAAATAAGTCAATTTAAATGAAATTTATCAACAATTAACCAAAATTAATTTAAATTTCATTTATCAACAATCAACTTAGTTTAAGTCATTTTGAAAAATATTAATTTAATTTAAATATGATTTATCAACAATTAAACAAAGTTAATTTAAATCCCATTTGTTAAAAAATAATTTATTAATTCATTTGAAAAACATGATATTTTAAAAAATTTAACCAGTTATTAATTTTTAAAACAAATATCATCTACTGTTTTTGAAAAAATATCTTAAACAGTTAAACAAATTCAAATATCTAGTTAACAAATTTTCAAATGTCAAATAATTTAAATATTAAAATCTATAGAATAATCAGATATTATTATTTTCAAATATCAGATTTAAAAAAAAAATATCAATTATTAAAAAATATCTTATAACTTAATTCTAATATTTTAATATATTAAAATATTTAAAATTAATTAGTTAGCCTATTTTTAAATTTGAATTTGAATTTTTGTAGAAAATATCTATTTTTAAAAGATTAAATAGCAAAAATATCATAATTCAAAAATTATATTTTTAAATAATAGAAAAGATCTGACATTTTTGTATTAACCTATTAAAAATACATTCAAAAATCAAATTTTAAGAAAAAAAATTAACGCAGGCCACGTCTAGTGAAACCTGGTGGCTGTAGCCACGGGACAAAACTGGGCAATTTTCGCGTCCTGGTCGCGGCCAGGGGTTAATGGTGGCTGCGGCCACTGGCCCTTGTTACCCAGGCCGCGACCATTGCCCGAGAAATTTTTTTTGATAAAATTTGTGCAATTTTTCAAGCCAAAAACGTTTTCTAAATAATTTTTACCATGATTTACATCAAATAAAGCATTTATATAAAAATTATTTACAAAGAAAACACAACAAAATAATCCAAATATGCTAATATTCACATAAAATTCAACATGCATCATAAAAAAACATGAAATCCACCCAGTTACTCAACACATCAAATAATTTAATTTTACCATGTTCATGCATGAAAATAAAGATTACCAAAGGCTCTGAGGCCAGTTGTTGAGAAATTTATACATGATCTTTATTTATTTTCATGTAGATCTAATATATAAAAACTTAATATGAGATAACCTAGAACATGTTTCTAAAATTGAATTCAAAGAGAAATAATGATAAGAATAATTACATTATACGCAGCAGAATGATATAGTCCTTCCTTCAGTTTCTCTAACCTTGTATCCTTTCTGTCGCAGAGTATTACCAAGAAACTGAACCGTTCTTCAATTTTCTTCACAACCTTCCAAAGTATCCTTAGAATTACCTAGACTAGGGTAGGAAATTCTCAACACATGAGATAGATTCAGCGAGAAGAAGAATAGAAGAGAAAAATTGAGGCTTAGAAAATGGCTTATGCAGTAGAGAGAATCTAAAACCTAATAGATTTTATGATCTTCTCAGAAACTTATGTTTTAGAAATCTGATTTCAACTCTCTCTTAGCACTCATTTTATAGACTCAATTAGGCCATTTAATTTAATTAAAAAATCAATAAAATAATAGATAATATCAGCCTTAGGTCAAAATTATCATGGGCTTTAGACCCGTGAAATTTCCCATTTGATTATAAGCCCATTGGACTTAAAATCAAGACCTGTATTATTTTCTATTGATTTAATTAATTAAATAATTATTCAAATTAATTATTTATAATTTGAACCCTGGTTTAAAATTATTTATTAATTTAGATAATAATTTATCTTAATTAATAAATTTGCCATAATTTCTCTTTTCTTCTCTAAATTGTATAACTCTGTGAAACTATCCAAAATTGACCTGTTCAACTTTGATAATTCTAATTGATAATTAAATCAATTAATTGAAACTATCTAGATGATTTTATCCAAGGCACAGTGGGGACCGTGGGCCTATGAAATCAAGCTCCAATAAGTTATCATAAATCTAACAAAAAAATTTACTAACTTATTAATTCCTCATGACTCCACAAAAGACTCGGAATTGCACTCTTAAATTCATAGAACGCTCTATAAGAAATATAGATACGTTATTAATTATCCATTGTTACAACCATAATTGTCACTCAATCCTTTATAGACGGTCTACAATGAGATGGGACTAAAATGCCATTTTATCCCTCATTGTATTTTATCCGTAAAACACTTAGTTCCTTGTAAATGATATTTCAGTAAACTAATATTAATCACTGAAATGAGATCTCTATCATTTAGCACCTTGAACCAAACTAAAAGGAAACCATCATTTCACTTCTTCATGAGAAGCTATAGATGTTCGTATTTATGATTAACACACCCACTCAATTATACTACTGTGTTCCCAAGATGTAAGTATGGGCTAGTCTGTAGGGTAACCTGGTAACGAACAACTCAAAGAACTCAAATAATACAATAAGTTAGAATACTAACCACTCAGAATTGAGATTGAATTTACCTATGGTCAACTATATGATACGACTAGAATAGATTATACCAATATGTTTACTTATCCTATTTACTGCCAATATCGATCCAGTTCGATGTAACAAATACATACGATCTTATCTACTTTGCTAATGTTCTGGAAATAACATAAAAATGTGATGTGTAAGTAGAACATATCGTAGATTGGCAAGTCAATGTAAATCGTGTGCACTGACTAATCTTAGGACTAACTTATTTTGAACATATAATCATATTTATATTCCACTGTGATTACGTCACTATAAATACGATTAACTATATGCTCAGGATTTAATAGAAGTTTATATTAAACAAATAATAATGAAAATAAAACATGTGAGTAAAGTGATTGACCAAGTCAAAAAATGATTTCTATTCTTTTATTGATTATAAATGAGATTACAAAGAAATTGAGTTTTAATTAGGGCATAAAACTCCAACAAATATTTGGTCTTATATTTTTAGATTTTGCAACTAAATGATTTTGCTACCAAAATTTTGTAGCAAAATATAATTAATTGCTCCCAATAATATTTGGTAACTAAAAACTTTGTAGCTAAAAATCAATTTTCTTGCAGTGAAACCATCAACTAGTGTCTACAAGATGTATATGGTCACACTAGTAGATTTTATGTTCAAATATTGTGTAATCTGGCTTGCATGTGTAATTTTGTGTATTTAAATTCATTATTGGTACTGTAATAAGGTATATTTTATGGCTGATCATGCATGTGTTTGGTTGAATGAATAGAAGAGGAACCCGACATTCTTTTAGGTTTCTATGATTTTATGAGCAAAATATTTTAGTCTTAACTTCCAAAGGGTCGAGCAAATGTTATACATACTTGTTTCTTGATTTTCTTAGTTCTGATGTGTATTTTAGGAAGATTAAATACTCATAGTGTTTTGAAAAGTTAAAAAAGGTATAAAATTGATCAAGTTATTATTCTTATAAAAATGTTGTGCAATTTGTAAAAATGATTTTTAAAAACTAGGCATGCAACCAACTTTGGACAGCGAGTTACATAAGCAATTTAATGTATTTTTGGTTGATTTTTTGACTGAACACTCGTGTGATATTGTTAATAAAACTAATAATTTTCAAAGAAAAACATTGAAAAGACTAGGAGTTCTAATTTTTCAAAGTTGAGAAAAAATTAAAAATTTTCAAAATACTCTCTCTAGACAGCCACTTTTGTGAACGTTTTTCACTAAGTAAAAATTATATTTTTGACTTAATTTTTCTCAAGGATATTGATAACATACCCTAATATGTAACTAATAAATTTCAAACCTAAATAATGAACAAATTAGATTTTATGTTCTCTCAAATTTTAAGAAAAATGTTAAATTTTTACTGGACAATTTCAAAGGGCATTTGAATATAGTTTTCACTATGTAAAAATGAATATTTTTGTATAAAAAAGGACAAGGGACTTCTTGGTATTGGCAAGATTTATTTTACGAAAAATTGGGAATTTTTAGTGATAAAGTTTTTAAAATACAATTTTCCAAAGTTAGAAAATTATCACACAAGTTGATAGATTTTACACTTAGTAAAAAATGAGACTTTTCTAAGAAAGCTTAGATTTTTTTAGTAAATTTTGATCCTAATAGTTATGAAATTAGATTTTGTACCTAAATAATTATTAGGGTTAAATTAGATATTAGAATTAATAATTTTATTAATTAATAAATTTTTTTAAATAAAATAAAAAGGGTCCAAAACCTTAATTTTAAAGAAAATTGGATTAATTACATTTTTAATCTCATTAACCTTCTTTTAGACTTTTAAAATAAAACAAATTTTAATCATCTTTATAATCATTTTCTGAATAAAATAAAATTAACTTATTTTCTCAAATGTTACAAATTAATAATTTTACCAAATTAATAATTTTTGTATAAAAATGGACAAGGGACTTCTTGGTATAGCCAAGATTGATTTTGTAAAAATTTGGGATTTTAGAATTAATAATTTTATTAATTAATGAATTTTTGTTTATAGAAAATAAAAAGGGTCCAAAGCCTTAATTTTAATGAAAATTGGATTAATTACCTTTTTAATCTCATTAAACTTCTTTTAGACTTTTAAAACAAAACTAATTTTAATCATATTTTTAATCATTTTCTTAATAAAATAAAATAAATTTATTTTTCTCAAAGGTTACAAATTAATAATTCTACCAAAAAAATTATAAGTTCTTTATAATTTATCAAAAGAAAGGGAAAATTTGGCAAAGCTAGAGTGTTTTCAAAATTAGTTATTCTGGCTAGGTCCGATAGAGGAAATAAAGCGAGAAATATACCTAAAATCTGACTTTCAATAGTTAGACCCCATTGTGGGAATCTTTTTGGGAACTTACAATACCGTTTATGGTTTAAATCGTGTAAGGATGTTAATACTTTAGTAGGTATTCGACAATGACCTTAATGCCCAAAGTAGTTTAATCTACTATAAATTCCATAATTAATCCGAGTGTACTATATGCTAACTACAATATTGGGTAACGAGACGGGACTGTCCATGGGAAGATTTGTCCGCACGCAACAAAGGATGACCTGTAAGTCAATCTTGATTTACGTGACTAAAACATGAAATAACTAATGTATTGCTTGCTAGAAGTAGAACTTTTACACTAGTGAGAGAGAGAGCACATTTAGAGACAATGACTTGGGGGTGCTTATGCTCCACGTGAGAGATTTGTGGTCCAGTTCGCTACCGTGACAAATGGTCAAGAGATAAGTATACTGGTAAAACTTAGGATTCTTAACAATCCTAGAGGTGCTTATGCTCCATTATGATATGTGATATAGTCTGGTCCAATTCCTACCGTGACATTTGGCTAGGACATAGTATACTAGAAAAACCAAGGAGTCTCAATGAGCCGGTGTGAATTCACTTACCCCTATGTTAGTATTAATGCCCTTGGTAACCCATTGGTTTTGATACTAGTGTTGAGACTTGGGTTTCCATTGTGGTTTGAGAAGTATGCTAGGGGGACATCTTTGGCAACTCCTGTGTTGGTTTCTTGGGTTTATGTTATTATTATTCTGTATTTGCTCTCTGGTATGGCTTTCTGCAGGATTATGTTGAATGATGTTTTTGTTCTTTGGAATTGTTGTTATCACCAGGACGCTTAGGCATTCTTTGATTGTTTTGTTTAGGGCCCGGATTAATCCGGAACCCTAAGTGTGGTAAGTTATATGATGTTCGGTCAATGACTTAGTCATTGACCCCTTTTGTGTTTATTATGCTTTGTGTTTTTAGATTGTATTATGTACTTTTGAAATACTTTTTTAAATCATGTCTTAAACTTTTGGCTCACTTCAAGACTTTAAAGTTGAGATGTAAATATTTTTAGTGTGTGCACACATTTCTTTTAAAAGCTTTTTATACGGATTTTTGAAACTTAATAAAAATGGTTTAAATTTCCGTAAAAATTGTGTTGGTATTTTTGGGTCGTTACAGAGCTAACACCCAGCAAGAAAAGTTATGTAGGTCACAACCCCAAAACCCAATCATAAAACATATACTAGCCCAGTTACCATAACTTAAGTCATATACTACTCATAATCTATACCTTAACATATATAGTTCCAAAACAAATCATGTCGTATCACAACATAATCATAACATAACTTAACTTAACATATCATAATCATAGCATATCTGAAAAGGGAAATTTCGATATTATATTTGTTATCTTTTCCCAATTAGATAATGTTAATTTCTAGTGTTTTTAGGTGCTCTTAAATTTGTTTTACGAGTCTTTATTTCTGAATGAATTTGATGTATTTTTGTGGTTAGGAATTGATGGGAGACGATAGGACTCGAGAAAATGAAGTTTGGGACGAAAATGAAGTGTTTTCGAAGTTCCTAAACCTGAGGTTTGATCTTAAAGTCAAAGAATTCAAAGAAAAAAGGACGTGTGCTAAAAAGGCCTGTGGCCGCGACCAGCCTTAATCTAGGCTGCGGCCTGGGAGTCAGAGAGTAGTGGTCGTGACCACTGATAGAGTAGTTTTTATGGGGTTTTGGAGAGGTATTTTAGGGAATTTTCAAGATTTTTTAGTTATGTTTGTGCAGTATGACACTTTTGTTGTCTTTGTTTGTTAATATTTTAGGATTTATGGAAGAATTGATGAGAAGACCGTGTTAGGCCTCAAAAAGAAGTAAATTGGAGAAAATCAGACATTAGAGCTGTGGTGCTGAGTATTAGAGTTGCAGTAGAACGATGAAACAGAGAGTTGAAAGTTCTGGGCAAAGGAGGGCCGCGACACAACCTTTTGGAGCCGCGACACTATTACTTGAGGAATTAGAGCCGCGATGCAGGCATAGTAGGGTTGCGGCGCTGGTTAAGTCGGAGACCATTGAATTTTGCAATCGAGGACACGAGTTGCGGTTCACACTTATGGTGTCGCGGCGCCTGATGCGGTCAATGTGTAGATTAAGACACTTTAAGTAGGGGCAAAAATTGAATTTCATGTTCAAAGCACAAACTACTATTTAAGCAACATTATGACGATTTTTGAGGGGTGGACCCTAAGGAGAGACTTAAGAAAACACTTTGTGGAGGAAAAATGTAATGTCCTGGTTACCCCAGAACAGTTACGGTGAACCGGAAATTTAACTTGCTACCCGAGTCCTTTGGTTAAAAACGTGCTTCTAAGTGTTATTAACAGGCTAAGGTGGAAAACCAATCAAAAGAAAAGGATATATTTTATTTAATACATAAAACTGTTCATGGGCCCATAAAAACACTTACAAGTTATTTACAACTCAAAATGGTCATTACAGTTTCAAGTTTACAAACCCGCCGACCTAAGCGGCAAAAATAGGGTAAACCCCCTAGTTCATCTGAGAACTCCTTGGCCATGGTGGTCAAGCGGCCGCATATGTACACATCACCACCTAAGCTCTCCACTCAAGGCTGGGTGGGCTTTTCTTTCCCTTTACCTGCACCACATAGCACCCATAAGCCAAAGCCCAGCAAGGAAACACAATATAGCATGAATATAACATCAACAATGATCATAATAATCATTCAGAACTTTCAGTCCAAAACAGATGAGTGACAGTCACAAAAGTCACTAAGGTGGGTTCCGTTCCCTCTAGCCATGTGACGATAGGGTCACTGGGGCTTAGAAATAAGTGATCCTTTCACTAGCTTAAATAGGATAGGTGCATGATGACTAGTCACAAACATAACCTACCTCATGAGCATAGAGTCATAACCATGGTATTTCGCTCCCTAGCCATGTGAAAAGCTGTCACCTAGGCCTTAGGCCCTGACTCTGAGTAACTAGTCTTAGACTAGTCAAGCGCTTATAAGTTTCATCGACCTTAGGGTCGGTCCAGCATTAATGCTCTAGAGTCATTCAACGCTGATATCGATTAGATCTAATCTTTTATTGGCCCTACGTTCAGGACGCTTATGTCGTTTCTGACTCACAGGTCAGTAATATGCGACCAGTGCCGCCCCTGACTAATCAGTGCCATACACAAGTAAGCAAGCTCTGCTAAGCATTTAATATGCAATTAATGTCCACATTTATCAACCAACATGCCTCAACAACAATCATGCCTGTCATATACACAGGGTGCAGTTTTCTTACCTCTGATTCGAGCGAGAATGAATAAAAGAACGACCCTTGAGAACGATCTGACTTTTAGCCCTTTAGCGGTCCCCTAGTCATAGCCAAATATGGGACACCATCAATAAAATGAATAACAAAGGTTCCCAAACCAAGATCTAGCCTCCAGGACATCAATCCCCACCAATCCGGGTAGTAGGAACAATCCTGAGGCCTAAAACCATGTTCCCGAGGTCAAAACACTCAAACGGGCTCAAAACTACCCAAGAGCCGCGACCCTAGCACCTTGACCCGTGACCCCCAGCTACACCAGGAGCAAGGGCTGCGACGCCCCATACTCAGGGCTATGGCGCCCAGCAAGGCCAAAACCTCCCCAGCTGCTTCTTCGAGCTTGGGCCGCGACACCCAATAACAGGGCTACGGGCGCCCACCCAGAACCAGTCATAAACCCGATTTCCTTCATCCCAAACTCTCCAAAAACATACCTAAACACTTCCAAATCTAAAAATCAAAGTTCCCAAGCTTCCCAATGATCCAAAACTATCAAATCCAGAGGCTCAAATGAACCAAAAACTCAACGATTCATAAAATTCAATTTGAAGCTTAGAAACTCTAAAATCTCAAAACTTAGATTACCTTTGATTGGGTTGTTTCTCATCAAATTCTTCGGTCAAGAAGCTTCTAATCTTTCCTAGGATTGCTATGCCTCGATCCTCGCTTGATTCCAACTCCTAGAACTCAATATTTCTTTGAAAATGCCTCGAACGGGAAGAGAGAGAAAGTGTTTTCTAACGTACGGTTCTATCTGAAAAGCTATTTCAAGCTTAAGTAAGCTCAAATAAAACCTAAGGCTCGGGGTCCCAAAAACACCCCCGGGAACATTATAGTCAAAACTCCCAGAATTTCCTCATGATCTCAATAACTCTCAATTTATCATCAAATAAACACTCTCGTTATCCAATATCCCAATAAAAGACCCCGTTATGACGAAATCGCTAATTTGAAATATAAGACCGTCTCATGCCAAATAGCTCGAATATATCTCCATAATAATGGGATCTCTTTAATGACCCAACTATTCTAGACTTTGGACCATTGATGACTACTATACATAGGCACTAATCTTTAAGAAAACTCACAAGTGAAATAATCATAACTTCATTAAAACTTGTAAAACAAACGTTAAACTACATAAAATTTAAAGTAGGATATGGGGTCTCATTGTTTTTAAAATAAAAACATAACATAACTTTAAATAAATGGGTTACAAAATAAAGTGCAGAAAATACATATAAAATCATAACTAAAGACTTAAAAACTTCATCCTCAAATCGAATGTTCAGTCCATCGATTCCATCCTGCCTCAATACACATTCCCAAGCTACCAAGAACCTTTCCCGCCGCCATAGCTAATTTCCTGCACATATAAACATAAAGGAATGAGCCTAATGCCCAACAAGGAAAATCTAACAACATAACTCATATACATAAAATTCATATCTTATGCTAAGAACATACCATAAACATATACCATAAGCGTATCATAAACATATGTCATATATACTATAATGGCCATTATACTACTTGGGGCTTGTTAACTAATCAAGTAATATGCCCATTAGATTTATGGGGCTTGCTAGCTAAGCAAGTCATATGCCCATAAATTTATTGGGGCTTGTTAGCTATACAAGTCATATGCCCAAGTCTACCAACATACATAATATAACATTTCATAACACATAAATCATAAGATAACATATAACATATAAAATCCTATCCTATTTTCCTTACCAATATACCGGGATATGAGAACAGGATTGGGACTTTAGAACACTCCTAAAAACCATCATAGAAAGGTGAGTATACTAAAGAAAAGGGGATGAAAAGAATGAAAGAACTATACCATCGAAAAGATACTTACCATGAATCTTACGTTCAAGATCTTAGATTTCCTAATCAAGAATAAAGAATAGAGTTAGGATTTTGAGTAGAAAACTATAAGAACTTAAGGAAACAATACAGAAATGAACTAGAATTTGGAATACCTTTAAAGCTTCTATGACCGAACTACTCCTCGAAACTGAAATATACTATCAACCTTACTTCCCGAGTGTTTATTAAGCTTATAAGGATAAAGCTTATAGCCCCAACCCAAGTGTTTATCACTCTAAAATAACTTAGCAGCTTGCAAACTCTGAACTTAGCTTGATGAATGAATAAATGGATGGGTACTAGGTCCTATTTATAGAGTTCAAGAATGATAAGATCTTCATTTAACTTGAATAAAATAATGACTTTTTAAGTGAAAAATATTTGAATTATTGTTCAGCAGAGGCTGAAGACTCGGTCAGAAAGATGCTGGACTTATCAAGAGGTTAAAGATTAAAATGAGCTCAGTTTTAAAAACATTCAAAAATCTGGTACATGAGCCGATATATCGCCCCTAGTAGGTGATATATCGCCTGGGCTAATATGTCCGAGGCTCGTCGTGCGAAGTTACGTGTTTTTCGTATCCCCGTATGGCGATATATCGCCCCATAGTACTGCGATATATCGGCATACGCTGAAATATTATACACGTAATTGCAATTTTTCAGCCTAATTTGAATTGAGTAAACAACCTTGACTAAGTCCTCTAACAATTTCAAAGCTGCTGGCAGACCCTAGGATATTCAAATATTGATCTTAATAAACTTATTCCTCAAAAATACTTAATTATCATTAAACATACACAAGACAAGTGTTACTATCTTATTGGGTCTATCTAAACCTTATAATATAATAAATATCACTATCAATATCAGTCATATTAATCAAACCTTAGGTTAAAATTAATATTCTTAAACTATAGGTTAAACTTAGAAAATCTACAAGTGTTACTACGAGTGTCCAACTAAATCCCGGTCTGAACCAAAATCCACAGTCATAAAAATACTACAACTATTACTATTGCTACTACTATCTAACTAGCTAAGTAAAGTTCTTGGACTCTACAATCTCATCCATAACTCACATTATGCACCAAAATACACAAATATGCCCTCAACGAACAAATTACCAAAACATCCTAATAATAAAATGTGGACCCACATGCATGCATATAACATCTTATTATAATATAATTCTCATAAACATGCACATAATTAGTTGATGGCGTAATTAAACAGTAATGGCCCTCCCGGCCTACTAATCCAGTCATTAAACCGCAATAGGGATTTCGGGGCATTACAACTATCCCCTTCTTACAGAAATTTCGTCCTCGAAATTTATCTGAACAGCTCGGGATACTGACTTTGGATATCTGACTCCAGCTCCCAGGTCGCTTCCTCAACCTTGCTGTTCCTCCACAACACCTTAACCAAAGGTATCGTCTTATTCCTAAGGACTTTATCCTTTCTGTCAAGTATCTGGATTTACTACTCCTCAAAGGAGAGATATGCATCAAGCTCCAGATCTTCATAACTCAAAATATGAGTCACATCAGATACATACCTCCGAAGAGCTGAAACATGAAATACATTATGCACGGCCGACAACGCCAGTGGCAAAGCCAACCTGTACGACACCTGACCAATCCTCTCCAGGATCCCAAATGGACCTCCAAACCTAGGGCTCAGCTTGCCCTTCTTCCCAAATCTTCTCACCCGTTTCCATGGCGAGACTCTAAGGAAGACATGGTCTCCCACTTGGAACTCCATGTTCCTACGCTTGGGATCTGCATAGCTCTTCTGCCTACTCTGAGAAGCGAGCATTCGAGCTCTAATCTTTTCAATGGCCTCACGGGCCCTTTGAACTGCCTCAGGACCCAAGTATCTCCTTTCACCTGTCTCATCCCAATGAATGGGAGATCTGCACTTCCTACCATACAACATCTCATAAGGTGTAACTCCAATGGTAGACTGATAACTGTTATTGTAGGAAAACTCTATTAAAGGTAGATACTTACTCCAAGATCCACCAAAGTCCCGCACACATGCTCGCAGCATATCCTCTAATATCTGGATCATCCTCTCAGATTGCCCATCTGTCTGAGGATGATAAGCAGTACTGAACTTCAACTGTCTACCCATGGCCTTCTGTAAACTGCCCCAGAACTTGGAAGTAAAAGTAGGGTCCCGATCTAACACAATCGAACTAGGCGCTCCATGGAGGTGCACGATCTCTCTCACATAGAGATCTGCATACTGATCAACTGTATAAGTAGTTCTCAATGGCAAGAAGTGAGCTGACTTGGTGTAGAGATCCACTATCACCCAAATAGAATCATGTTGACCAACAGTCCTGGGTAAGCCCACCACGAAATCCATTGTGATGTCCTCCCACTTCCACTCTGGGATATCCAGAGACTGCAATAACCCTGCCGGTCTCTGATGCTCAGCCTTGACCTGTTGACATGTCAAGCACTTAGCCACATACTCCACTACATCCCTCTTCATCCCCGGCCACCAATACAACGATCTCACATCTTGATACATCTTCGTGGAGCCTGGATGCAAAGAGTAAGGTTTAGTATGAGATTCATCCAGAATCTCTCGCCTCAAAGCAGTGTCTAACGGAACACATATCCGCCCCTTGTATCTCAACAAGCCTAACTCAGACACTGTATAATCTCTGGATGCTCCAGCCAAAACATCCTCTCTGATCTTGATTAGCTGTGGATCACTCAACTGACCCTCCTTGATTCTCTCTAACAGTGTAGACTGTAGCGAAATATTAGCCAACTGGCCCACCAACAACTCTATACCATCTTTGGTCATATCATCTGCTAACTCTCTAGCTATCAGCCTCACACCATAAATCTGTCCCGGACCCTTCCGGCTTAAAGCATCAGCTGCCACGTTGGCTTTTCCTGGATGATACAAAATCTCACAATCATAATCTTTTACTAACTCCAGCCAACGCCTTTGTCTCATATTCAAGTCTTTCTGGGTGAAGAAGTATTTCAGGCTCTTGTGGTCTGTATAAATCTCAAACTTCTCCCCATAAAGATAATGCCTCCAAATCTTTAAAGCAAAGACCACAGCCGCCAACTCCAGATCATGAGTGGGATATCTCTTTTCATACTCCTTCAACTGACGAGAAGCATAAGCAATTACCTTCTCTGATTGCATCAGAACATAGCCCAAACCCTGATGAGAAGCATCACAATAAATCATAAACTTCTCCTGATCTGTCGGGAGACTCAAAACCGGAGTTGTAATCAACCTTTGCTTCAAATCCTGGAAGCTATTCCCATATTTATCTGACCATACAAATTTCTGACTCTTGTGTGTCAGCTTAGTCAATGAAGTAGCAATCTTTGAGAACCCTTCCACGAAACGCCTATAATAACCTGCCAATCCAAGAAAACTTCTAACCTCAGAAGCATTCTTTGGCCTTGGCCAGTCCTTGACTGCTTCAATCTTCGCTGGATCTACTTTAATCCCCTCCTTACTGACAATGTACCCAAGAAAGGATACCTGAGATAACCAGAACTCACATTTCTTGAACTTTGCAAACAATCTGTGTTCCCTCAATCTCTATAGAACCAACCTCAGATGCTGCTCATTCTCTGACATAGACTGAGAATATACCAGAATATCATTGATGAAGACGATCATAAACTGGTCCAGATAATCCTTGAACACTCTATTCATCAGATCCATAAAAGCAGCAGGGGCATTAATCAATCAAAATGACATAACTAAAAACTCATAATGCCCATACCTGGTACAAAAAGTAGTCTTCGGTATGTCTCCCTCCTTGACCCTCAACTGATGATAACTAGAACGAAGGTCGGTCTTTGAGAATACCGTCTTACCTTGCAATTGATCAAACAGAGCATCTATCTTTGGCAAAGGATACTTGTTCTTAATTGTCAACTTATTCAGTTCTCTGTAATCAATACACATCCTCAGAGAACCATCCTTCTTCTTTACAAACAGAACTGGCGCACCCCAAGGTGAGAGACTAGGTCTGATAAAACCCAAATCTAACAGCTCTTGCAACTGTACCTTTAATTCTTTTAACTCAACTGTGGCCATTCTGTAAGGTGCTCTAGACACTGGCTCCATCCCTGGTGCCAGTTCTATAACGAACTCTATTTCTCAGTATGGTGGCAACCCTGGAAAATCTTTTGGAAACACGTCCAGGAATTCACAATCAAGTCTAGTCTTTTCTGGTCTCACTGGCACGACCTGAGTGGTATCAACCACACTGGCCAAGAATCCAACGCAACCTCCTTGCAACAGATCCCTAGCTCTTAATACAGAAATCATAGGTATGTGAGGTCCATGCACAGTACCAACAAACACAAAAGGATCATCACCTTCAGGCTCAAAGGTGACCATCTTCCTTCTGCAATCAATGGTTGCCCCATACTTCGCCAACCAATCCATACCCAATATCATATCGAAGTCAGTCATAACCAACTCTATCAAATCCACTGATAACTCTCTGCCCTCCACTATCACTGGCAAAGATCTGACCCATCTCATGGATACCACTAACTCTCCAGTGGGTAACAACGTTCCAAACCCCACAACATAAAAATCACAGAGTCTACACAGTCTATAAATAATACTACTAGCAACAAAAGAATGTGTAGCACCATAATCAATCAAAACATTATAAGGGGTTCCAGCACTAAGAAGCTGACCTGTAACAACTGAGGGAGAAGCCTCAGCTTCTGCTTGAGTCAATGCGAACACTCGAGCTGGGGCCGAGCTATCTGCTTTTCTGGGTTCTTCTTTTCTTGCCTTAGGGTAATCCTTTTTAAGATGACCCACTGCTCCACATGAGAAGCAGGCCCTTGCCCTACACTCTCCTAAATGATGTCTCTTGCATCTAGGGCATTCAGGATAAGACTTCCAGGCTTCATTACCACCTTGACGACCCATTGAAATACCGCGGGGTCGCCTATCAGGAGCTAGAACTGGGAAGGTGTCAAGAACCTTCCTCTTCTGATCACTGGGGCCTCCACCCCTACTAGAACCCACAAATGGAGGATCTGTCCTCCTGAACTCCTTTCCGGCTGCACTGTCTCACCAGATCTTGTTCTCTACACTCTCAGCTGTGAGTGCCTTCTCAACCACCTGTGCATAGGTAGTAACCCCAGCCACAGTGGTAATACGTACATCACGGGCTAATCTGAGCTGTAGCTCCTGAAGAAATCTCTCTCTTCTGGTCCCATCAGTGGGCACCAACTCCATGAAAAATTTTGCCAAACGATCAAATTTCAAGGCATACTTAGTGACTGACAAACCTCCTTGAAGTAGCCTAATAAACTCCTCAGCTTTTGCTGCCCTGATGGCATCATTGTAATATTTCTTGTTGAACATAGTCTGAAACTCTTCCCAACTCAGGGCATTAACATTTCTAGTCTGGGTAATAACCTCCCACCAAATTCGGGCATCCTCCCGAAACATATAAGTGGCATAGGACACCCTCTCATTACCAGTCACCCTCATGAAATCTAGGATGGTGGTAATCATACTCATCCACTGCTTTACCTTGGCAGGATCTGCACTGCCTTAAAAAACTGGAAGTTGTTTCTTCTTGAACCATTCATAAAGAGGCTCCCATTTATTTCCAACCTTAGGCAGCTGCCCAGCTGTTGGCACCGACACAGGAGGTGCCTTTGATACACTGGCCACTGCGGGTGCTTGCTGTTGTCTCAGGAGACGAAGTTCCTCTCCTTGTCTCAACACTGTAGCCTGCAGTTCGCCAATTATCTGCTGCCAGTTTATAGGAGTTGGCTGTGGAATCTGTGACTGGTCATTCTCTTGACCCTGATTATTATTATTCTGGCCTTGATCACTCTGGCCAGCTGACATATCTGTCTACCTTGGATTCATTCTTATCACTGATACCTTACTGAAACAATGATCAATACGGCCAGTCAGGTAGTAATAACTAAACCTCTTGCTGCCTTACGGTCCAAGAACAAGCAGACAATTATCATATTCCACAGTCATACAATTATACAAGCAGATACATGTTTATAACATTTAGAACTTAGCATGTATCACATAATAGTTCACAATCAACAATACTAATAAGTATGTTCCAGCAATCTCAGTACTATTTAGCACACAGTTGCTGAGGATATAATATTTCAGGGCACAGATTTAACATGGTGTCTCATGCATACAGGTAAAGCATATATACTATAATTAAGCAGTTATACATATAACTACATAAATAGTTACCAAACCATGAGTTGAGCTTGACTTCAGTGATGTGTGTACATGCTCAGCCAGTCTACATGAACCCTAACCTTGGCACGCTCTGACACCAAGTTGTAACGCCCTGGTTACCCCATAACAGTTTGAGTGAACGGTGAACCAGAAATTTAACTTGCTACCCGAGTCCTTTGGTTAAAAATGTGCTTCTAAGTGTTATTAACATACTAAGGTGGAAAACCAATCAAAAGGAAATGATATATTTTGTTTAATACATAAAACTATTCATGGGCCTATCAAAACATTTATAAGTTATTTACAACTCAAAATGGTCATTACAGTTTCAAGTTTACAAACCCGCCGACCTAAGCGGCAAAAATAGGGTAAACCCCCTAGTTCCTCTGAGAACTCCTTGGCCCTGGTGGTCAAGCGGCCGCATATGTACACATCACCACCTAAGCTCTCCACTCAAGGCTAGGTGAGCTTTTCTTTCCCTTTACCTGCACCACATAGCACCCACGAGCCAAAGCCCAGCAAGGAAACACAATATAGCATGAATATAATATCAACAATGATCATAATAATCATTGAGGACTTTTAGTCCAAAACAGATGAGTGACAGTCACAAAAGTCACTAAGGTGGGTTCCGTTCCCTCTAGCCATGTGACGATAGGGTCACTAGGGCTTAGAAATAAGTGATCCTTTCACTAGCTTAAACAAGATAGGTAAATGGTGACTAGTCACGAACATAACATACCTCATGAGCATAGAGTCATAACCATGGGATTTCGCTCCCTAACCATGTGACAAGCTGTCTCCTAGGCCTTAAACCCTGGCTCTGAGTAACTAGTCTTAGACTAGTCAAGCGCTTATAAGTTTCATCGACCTTTGGGTCGGTCTAGCATTAATGCTCTAGAGTCATTCAACGCTGATATCGATTATATCTAATCTTTTATCGGCCCTGCGTTCAGGATGCTTATGCAGTTTCTGACTCACAGGTCAATAATATGCGACCAGTACCGTCCCTGACTAATCAGTGCCATACACAAGTAAGCAAGCTCTGCTAAGAATTTAATATGCAATCAATGTCCACATTTATCAACCAACACGCCTCAACAACAATCATGCCTGTCATATACACAGGGTGAAGTTTTCTTACCTCTGATTCGAGCGAGAATGAATAAAAGAACGACCCTTGAGAACGATCTGACTTTTAGCCCTTTAGCGGTCACCTAGTCATAACCAAATATGGGACACCATCAATAAAATGAATAACAAAGGTTCCCAAACCATGATCTAGCCTCCAGGACATTAATCCCCACCAATCCGGGTAGTAGGAACAATCCCAAGGCCTAAAACCACGTTCCCGAGGTCAAAACACTCAAACGGGCTCAAAACTACCCAATAGTCGCGGGCCTAGCACCTTAAGCTGTGGCCCTTAGCCACACCAAGAGCAAGGGCCGTGGTGTCCCATACTCAGGGCCGTGATGCCCAGCAAGGCCAAAACCTCCCCAGTTGCTTCTTCGAGCTTGGACCACAGCGCCAAAGAACAGGGCCGCGACCCCTTACCCAGAACCAGCCATAAACCCAATTTCCTTCATTCCAAACTCTCCAAAAACATACCTAAACACTTCCAAATCTAAAAATCAAAGTTCCCAAGCTTCCCAATGATCCAAAACCATCAAATCCCGAGGCTCAAACGAACTAAAAACTCAACGATTCACAAAATTCAATTCGAAGATTAGAAACTCTAAAAACTCAAAACTTAAAACTTAGATTACCTTCAGTAGCAAGGGATAACCAAGGCAGATTATGAATGTCTTGTAGAGAAATTGGTTTCCAGAATTAGAAGTTGGAGCTCAAGGAATCTGTCCTTTGCAGGTATGTGCATCTTGATTAACTCTGTTTTGTTATCAAAAAGTACTTACTGGTCTCAAGTGATAATTCTTCCAAAGGCTGTTATTAAAAGAATAAATCAGATATGTTGAGCTTATTTGTGGAAATGAATAGATGAATATTCAGGGCCGGGGAAGGTTGCTTGGAGTGAGATTAGTACAGGAAAAAAGCAAGGAGGTCTTGGTTTAAGAAATATTGGTACTTAGAACACTTGTGCTATTGGAAAGTATGTGTGGGCTATTGCCATGAAAGAAGATAACTTGTGGGTAAAGTGGGTTCATAATGTTTATTTACGAGAAGAGGATTGGTGGAGTTATAAAGCTCCAACAACAAGCAGTTGGTATTGGACTAGGATAGTTCAAACCAAGGAGGAATTAAAGGCTGCTTATTCCAACAATGATCATCAATGGCAGAGGTACAGTATCAACAAAATGTATAAGTATTTGATGAAGAATAATGAAGGAAGTTGGAAATACTCTTACCTATGGGATAGACTTGGAGTTCCTAAGCACAAATTTGTGACTTGGCTAGCTCTTAAATTGCCTTTGCCAACTAGAGATATACTTATCAGCTTTGGTATTAATTCTGACCCTCTATGCTTGTTATGTGGTCAGCTTGCTGAGTCCCATAGACACCTGTTTTTTGAATGCCAATTCAGTAAGATGTGTATGCAACACATACTGAGTTGATTGGGTATTGGTTCCAAGAAGTATGAGCTGATGAGTATTGCGAATTGGGTGAGAAGATGTAAGCACTCTAGATGCCAAAGGAAAGTGTATAGCTATGCTCTTTGTGCTGGTGTGTATTATATTTGGAAAGCTAGAAATGAGAATTATTGGAATGTAAAGAAACCAGTAGTTACTACTGTTATAGAGAGTATAAAAAATGATATTTGTAATAGGATGAGTCTTTTGTTATCAAGGAAGGTCAATAAGAAGGATTTGGATTGGTTGGGAAATCTACAAATGTAATTAATGATTGGTGTTTGTAATTAGTTTGTGAATAATACAAAAATTGAGTTGATTTACCAAAAAAAAAAAAACTTAGATTACCTTTGATTGGGTTGTTTCTCGTCAAATTCTTCGGTCAAGAAGGTTCTAATCTTTCCTAGGATCGCTATGCCTCGATTCTCACTTGATTCCAACTCCTAGAACTCGAGATTTCTTCGAAAATGCCTCGAACGGTAAAATGAACTAACAGGAAGAGAGAGAAAGTATTTTCTAACGTACGGTTCTATCTGACAAGCTACTTCAAGCTTAAGTAACCTCAAATAAAACCTAAGGCTCGGGGTCCCAAAAACACCCCTGGGAACATTATAGTCAAACCTCCCAGAATTTCCTCCTGATCTCAATAACTCCCAATTTATCGTCAAATAAACACTCTCGTTATCCAATATCCCAATAATAGACCCCGTTATGACAAAACCGCTAATTTGAAATATAAGACTGTCTCATGCCGAATAGCTTGAATATATCTCCATAATAATGGGATCTCATCCATAACTCACATTATGCACCAAAATACACAAATATGCCTGTTGCGTAATTTTAAGCAAATAAAATGTGCAAGTGTACACAGTCGGCAACAAGTAATATAGTAGTAAGTTAAGTATCGTCTCCACAGGGATTGCAAAATCAAGCAAATGTAAAACCAACTAATCAACAATTTAAAATTAAAGGAAGAAATTAAAAGAATGATTGTACTATCAATCTGAAATTAAATGACTGCAATTAAATCTATTTAAGAATATAACTAAAATGACAGCAAAATTGAATTCAAGAAAAAGTGTCTATGGATTAATAGATCTGAATAGCTATTTCCCCCTGTGTTAATCTGCCCAGTTGTTACAGCATTTGTTCAGCAAAGCTTGCACAGAGTTAACATAATTCTAAGATAAGCACGTGAGATTTTCTCAAAACTCAGTGAATTAATTCTACAACTTGATTTAATACATTCCTATATTTAACCAGGTTGCAAAACATCAATTACACACCAATTCTCAAGTTATACAAGGTAGCAAAATATTCCTATTTTACTCACTAAGAACAACCTAATCATGGTAATTCTCTTGCATCATCCAAGTTATTTCCACTAGATATAACCTTTCCAGAATCAGATCTAGCTAAGCAAATTGTTAGTCATGGCCAGTAATTAACAATCATTTACATTCAACTCACTTGAATGAACAAAGGCAAAGTTGCTAAACTCATGCAATTTTCATCATTAATTCATAACATCGGGTTCCATAGCCATTCAAATCTCAAAAGGATTAGCTCATGTTCAAACTAAAAATTACAACCCAAAACAGAAATTATTCATCCATAGCAAATATTCAGTTCGCAAATTATAGAATCAAGAGTATACACTACAGAAAAGGAAATATAGAAGAAAGAGAAGAAGTAGAATCGGGTTCTAGAGTCCTCCTCCTTCCTTGGCCATGGGTCTCCTCTTATGGGTACTACCTTTTTCTGTGTGTATCTCTCTGCATCAGCTCTTTTTTTTTCTTTCTTGTTTAATAAAAATTCTGTACTGTGTTTTCTACTCTTCCCCCTGTATTACGGCTGTACTCTCCTTAGGGTACTTTTCTCTTCTCCTTCCTTAATTAGAAAGCCCATTTTCCTTTCTTGGTCCATTAGTCCATGCCACCTCAGCCGGCTGACCTAATTTTTAAGTGGGTGCCACATAGGTGCTGAGATAAGTGAAAAAAGGTCAGCTGGCTCTTGTCCACGTCAGTCTCCAATTTCCAGATTTGCTAACACTTCGGCCTCCAGCATTTGAGCAGCATTTCCAACTTTTTGTCCCCTTTTTCCTTGGATTCCTTAGTTTCCCTTGGCGAGTCAAAAGTTCCTTTCCTAAACAACAAAACACACACAATTACTTAATTAATTACAATTACTACCAACAATTTACAAGACTCTTGAATTAACACACTAACTAGAGAAGAAAGGTAAAAACTAAACAAACTTACAAATAACATCACACTCATTACTCTTTTCACCCAAAATTCAAGTTCAAAGTTAATAAAAATAACTCTAAATCATAGAGTTATCAATGCCCTCAACGACCAAATTACCAAAACATCCTAATAATCAAATGTGGACCCACATGCATGTTAGGAAAAATAATATTGCCTCAATGGAAATGGTAAGATAATGTTACAACTCTATGCAAAATATTACAATGGACAAGATTGATTAAATAAAGTGTTACAACTCTATAACTGAAAATACAAATAAAACAAAGGAAATGAAGAAGATGATGAAGAAGAAGAGAATAGTAAAGTACAACTCAAACCAAAAGTTACAAATAAAATAAAGTGTTTGGACCAAATGAAGAGATTACAACTCTTAAACAAAATATACAAGTAAATAAAACAAGAGAATAAGAAGAAGAACAATAGAATAAAAGGAAGAACATAAACCACAAACAAACTCTCACTTACACAACCTAAGTGAAGAGGATTGGGGATCACCAACTTGAACAAGGTTTAAAACCTTTGTCCAAAAACTTATTTCCCCCTAACTCAAGCACTAAGGGATCTCTCTCAGATTTTGGAAATGCTTTCTGGAATAATCAAGCCTCAAGGTGTTTCTAGCCAAGTGCTCTAGTGGATAGAAAATGGTGTGTCTTACAAGTGAGTATTAGGCTCCTATTTATAGAGTTTAGAGACACCCCTTGAATTTTAAATTCCACCAACCCCATGGCTGTTACCAATGATTAATTGGGTGTTTTATGGAATTAAAATAGAGAATTGGGAGTTACTAAGCTGTTGGAATCGTTCAAAGTTGGATAAAAAAACTGAAATTATAGAAGCTGTCAGGCATTAGGGCCGCGGCGCTAGTTCCAGGCGCCGCGGCCCTCAGTCAATTTCAGCAACACATTTTTCAGTTTTTTTTCAAAACGTTCCAATTTATTCCCACTTGATTTTGTAACTTCCATACACAATATGGGAGTTAAAATCACATCTCTATCATCCATTTCTCATATGGCTTTAAGAAATTCATCTCAATATTGTGTAACAATAAATCTACACAATAATGGGTGATATTTAGGAGTTACAAATTTGTGATGAATTTGTAACACCAAATATGTTACATGTTTGGATATTTCACATATATCCAAATAATGTAACTCTCTATTATATGTTACAATATGTGACACTCTATGTCACATTTATTTAATCTAAAACATTATATTATAAAATAATATAATATTACATTATATTATAAAATAATATAACAATGCATGCATATAACTTCATATTATAATATAATTCTCATAAACATGCACATAATTAGTTAATGGCGTAATTAAACAGTTGATAAAGTTAATAACCCTAATTCTTATTCCATTGAATTAATATTTTACTATTGAGTTCTCTATTGTTGTAGTTTATTGTTTTATTTTGTTTAGTTTTAGTAAAGTATACATTCATTATTCATCAAATGAATTAGAAATAAATATTGATTTGTGGTAATTAGTAACAATCCTTGTGGGAACGATACTATACTTACTATTTTATTACTTGTTACGATTGTGTGCACTTGCGCAGTTCAAAATTCTCACAACAAGTTTTTGGCGTCGTTGTCGGGGATTGTTTTATTAATATTGATAAGTGAGTTTTAGACTCATTTATCTATGTGTTTTTCAGGTAAAGTATTAGGTGTTTGTTTTGTTTTATTCTATTTTACGTTTGTTTTGGTATGTTTTCAGGTGTCGAAGGACTTAGGTGATTTAGGTGTGGAAACATGGTGGAAACATAGAAAAAATGACAAAAAGTGGTGGAAAATGTGTTTCGGAGCACTTCCTGCGACCGCAGGAAGTGTGTCTTGCGGTCGTAGCTTCAGAGGAGTTTTGCATTTCTAGAGCATTCCTGCGACCGCAGGAATGGCATCCTGCGATTGCAGGATATGCCTGAAAAAGAGAAAAACACAGATTTTTAATTAAGGCCTTTTTAGTCATTTCAAGCTTAACAAAAAACTAATGAGGTTAAATGACGATTAATTAGAGGGGGAGAGGCACTTTGGAAATTCTGAACAGAGGGAGACGACAGCTGAGAGTGGAGAACACCATTGGAGGATCCATTCTTGCGTTTTTCATCGTCTATCTTCAATTTTTCATGTTTGTAATTGAATTCTATGATTGCTAGAATGAATATTATGGGCTAATTTCTCCTTTAGGGCTATTATGTGAATCTTTTGGAAACCCTTTTTATGGATTAATGCAGAATTCATGTTCTTCTTCATCTCTTTCAATTCCTTACAATCTGTGTTACTTGTGCAATTATTGATTAGTCACCTCTAATTGTTATTTCATGAATCAAATTGAAATCTGAAAAGTGAAATTTGATATGCTTTAATTGTTTGGATGCAAACTCAATTTAGAACGAAAGTTTCTAAGTTGTTTGCTTATTTTTCTGAGTTGCGTGTTTAATGCCTTCTTCATGATTCAACTTTGCCATAGAAATATAGGAAGTTGTCATTTAGATTGAATTTGTAAATCTTAACCAGATTATGAATTATTTTTGCAACTTGTTCTTGAATAGGGAGAAGGGGATATAATTCTTGCATTAGGAAGTAAAAGGGTGGAAAATAGAGGATCATAATTGTCCTAATTTCATTCTCTCTTTTATTTTGTTAAAATTTTCATTGTGCTTCATTAGTATTCTTCTTTGTTTGAAATCTCTGAAATTGTTTGATCAAATAAAATAAAAAAATTTGATTGATTAGTAATTGATAAATCAGTCCTTGAGGACGATACTTGGTTTTTACCATATTATTACAAATTGAGACTGTGTGCACTTGCATAGCTTAAAATTTCGCAACAAATATCAATATAGTTGATTTTTATTCTAAATTGGTTTTTATTTTAGTACTCATTCGGTTTGTGGCTGATATTTTGCTTTTGGGAAACATTAGTATATGCGACGAAGTAGACAAAACGAACTTGTACCGATAGATCTTGAAATTGAGAGAACTTCTAGAAAAAACCAAAGAATTAAGAAAAAGTTGGAGTTTGATATGGCAGAAAATCAGGGGAATGTATCTATTGCTAATAATATTCTAAACGTAGCAGAAGTCCCAGCGGAACAAGGACCAAGGAAGCTTAGAGATTATGTGCTTCCCACGGTCACGGGAGTGCATTAATGCATCATACACCCCACTATTCCTACGAATAATTTTGAGATCAAGATGACAATACTACAAATGGTCCAGTCTATCGTTCAATTTGGGGGGTTACCTACTGAAGATCCTAATTTGCACATAGCCAATTCGTGCAACTCTTAAGATGAATGTGGTGAGTGATGATGCAATCTGAATGAGACTTTTCCCATTTTCCCTAAGAGAGCGAGCAACGATTTGGTTAATTTTGCTGTAAGCCAATTCTATTACAACATGGGAGGACTAGCCCAGAAGTTCCTTGCAAAAATTTTCCCTCCAAAAGAAGCTACAAAGTTGAGAGGGGAAATTAATAATTTCTACCAGATGGACGGGGAATCACTGTAGGATGCATGGGAGAGATTCAAAGAGCTCTTAAGGAAGTGCCCCCATCATGGTATAGAGAAATGGCTGCTGGTTCACAATTTTTACAATTGGTTAAATGGTACTACTCGAACAATAATTGATGCAACAACAATGGGTGTGTTCATGAGTAAGAGTGCTAATGAGGCATATGAATTACTGGAAAAGATGGCTATGACCAATTACCAGTGGCCTATTGAGAGGGGACAAACAAAGAAGGTGGCTGGTATGATCGAATTAGATGTTATCTCAATGTTTATAGCTCAAGTGGCAGCTTTGACGAAATAATTACTGTAACGCCCCACATCACTATGGCTGCTTCCTGGAATGACGACTGACCCTACAAACCAACACGAGTCTTTCCAGCATGCTTTTTTAGCACTCGTACGCTTCCTGGGAAAACTTCCCAAGAGGTGTGCGAGTGAGGACAAATCATGTTGGAAAGACTCGTGTTAGTTTGCAGGGCCAATCGTCATTCTAGGAAGCAGCCAAAGTGACGTGGGGCGTTACAATGGTATCAGAGCCTTGACCCAGCCGAAAGTGTGGTTGATCGGGACGTCGAACCCCTAAGGGGGGTGATTGTGACAGTCAGAATCCTGTGATGCGCAAGGGGAAAAACCGGGTAAAAAGCTGTGCAATCCCACACCGCATTAGGAAGGTCAAGTGTGATTATTCTAAGACTGTGTAGGTATGGGACTACACAGTTGAAGAAGGCTTAAATGGATTAATGGGTACTAGCTAAGCCAACAAGATGCATATTCTTTTTGGTAGCCCATCTCTTGAGAACACCAAAGTTAAGCGTGCTTGACCTGTAGTAATCTATTGATAAGTGACCTCTTGGGAAGTTTTCCTAGGGAGCGTGCGAGTGAGGACAAAGCATGCTGGAAAGAATCGTGTTGGTTTGCAGAGCCAGTTGTCATTCCAGGAAGCAGCTTTGATACCATAGGGACGTGGGGTATTACAAATGGTATCAGAGCCTTTACCCAGCCGGAAGTGTGGCTGACGGGGACGTCAGACCCCTAAGGGGGGTGATTGTGACAATCAGAATCCCGTGATCCGCAGGGAGAAAGACAGGGTAAAAGTTATGCAATCCCACATCGCCTGGGGAAGGTCAAGTGTGATGATTCCAAGACTGTGTAGGTATGTGACTACACATTTGAAGAAGGCTTAAATGGATTGATGGGTACTACCTATACCAACAAGATGCATCTTCTTTTCGGTAGCCTACCACTTGAGGACTCTAAAGTTAAGCGTGTTTGGCCTAGAGTAGTCTTATGATGGGTGACCTCCAAGGAAGTTTTCACAGGAAGCGTGCGAGTGAGGACAAAGCAGGCTAGAAAGACTCGTGTTGGTTTGTAGGACCAGTCGTCATTCCAAGAAGCAGCCATAGTGACATGGGGCATTACAAATGGTATCAAAGCCTTTACACAGCCAGAAGTGTGGTCGACGGGGACGTCGGACCCCTAAGGGTGGTGATTGTGACAGCCAAAACCCCGTGATCCGCAGGGGGAAAGACCGGGTAAAAGCTGTGCAATCTCACACCGCCTGGGGAAGGTGAAGTGTGATGATTCTAAGACTGTCTAGGTATGGGAATACACAGTTGAAGAAGGCTTAAATGGAGTGATGGGTACTACCTATGCCAACAAAATGCATCTTTTTTTTCGGTAGCCCATCACTTGAGAACTCCAAAGTTAAGCATGCTTGACCTAGAGTAGTCTCATGATGGGTGACCTCTTGGGAATTTTTTCCAGAAAGCGTGCGAGTGAGGACAAAGCATGCTGGAAAGACTTGTGTTGGTTTTTATGGCCAGTCGTCATTCTAGGAAGTAGCCATAGTGACATGAGGCATTACAAATGGTATCAAAGCCTTGACCCAGCCGGAAGTGTAGCCGACAGGGACGTCGGACCCCTAAGGGGGAGGTGATTGTGATAGTCAGAATCCCGTGATCTGCAGGGGGAAAGACCAGGTATAATCTGTAAAATCCCACACTGCCTAGGGAAGGTCAAGTGTGATGATTCTAAGACTGTGTAGGTATGAGACTACAGAGTTGAAAAGAGCTTAAATTGATTTATGGGTACTACCTATGCCAAAAAGATGCATCTTCTGTAACGCCCTGGATAACCAAGACCATTACACTGTGTGTTTAAAATAGTGCTTAACTTGCTAAGCAATTTGTTTGAAATTAAATGTGTAAGTAAGACTAAGTCATGGTCAAGTATTAAAAGATTTGGTCAACAAAATGGTTATTTTTCATTAAAATATTAAGTTTGTACACGGGATCCCCAAAATCAGTTTACAAACTTGTAAAAGAAAAATAAAATACAATTTAGGTGTCATAGGCGGAAAATCAGGGTTTGACCCTAGTTCCTCCCAAGTTATCTCGACCGTGGCGATCAAGCAGGCCGCATATGTACACATCGTCCATGAAGCTCTCCAACTCATGGCTAGTCCTACTATCTCTTTCCCTTACCTGCACAACGTAGCACCCGTGAGCCAAGGCTCAGCAAGAAAACTTAAACCAGCATACAAAACTAGGCAACAATATAATAGCAGTAAATATAAATCATCAAACTCAATCAACAATAGAATATAAATAACCAGCTAGCATTATTATTCAGTTCAGTCAAATATGTAAACCAAACTCATCAATCAATAAAAATAATTAAGTGTGAACCACACTTCTGTTTATGGTATAATATCTAGGCCTAGCGCCCTTAGGCCGAGTCCGCTGGTCTCTTAGTCGACCCCGGCACCCTTAGGCCGGGTTGCGTTCCGCATGCTAGCTGTCGGCCCCTGGCACCCTTAGGCCGGCCTGCAAACATATACATTCACAAATACACAATGCATGGCACATAATCATAACATGTATATTAATATTCCCAGATACATGTATGCCCACCCATAAATTCCCAGATACATGTATATTAATATTCATAACATATTCATATAAGGGGTTTAAGCCCCAATCACAACTCGGGTGCAGTTTTCTTACCTCAGGTCCCAAGCAGCTAGCATATGACAGCCCCGAGCACGATCCCTAATCCTAAGCTCTTGCAGTATAACCTAGTCACAATGAGATAATGGATAACCATTAAAATCCTAAACCAATTAACAGTTTTGGAATAATATATGAGCCTCTGTGTCCTCGATTTCTACTAAACTAGGTAGTAGAAATCGTCCCGAGCGCTTAGGCTTAGCTCCCCGAGCCCAAAAGCCTAATTTGGCTAAGGCTGCCTAGGCTGGCTGCAACCTGGCCCTAAGGGTTGTGGCGTGCCCCCTGGTTAGAGGTGCCACCCCCCAATCCCTACAGGCATGCAGGCTGTGACCTGGCCCTGCGGGTCGCGACGCGCCCAAGAGACAGAAAGGCCCCCAGGCTCCTGGGGCCACACGGGTCACGACGCCCATGAACAGGGTCGCGGCGCGCCCCCGCGAACCCAGAAAACCCAACTTCTTTCTGCGTTTTCTCCAAACTAACACCCCTAAAATCAGTTCCCAAACTGCAACCAAGCTCAGAATTAAGTTTGAATTCCATAACAACACAACGTAACCAACATATAACCATTAATAACTAAGCTAAAACCTCAACATAACTGAAAATTCCAATCTTTGAGTGTAGAACTCTAGAACTCCCTTAAACCTAATAAAACCCAATTAAAACCAGATTCAAAGCTTACCTCAACTAATAATCATGACCCCTTAGCTGAACCTCAACCAAACACAACCATAAGCTTCAATTCAATGCAAACTCCTCCAATACTCAGTGATTTTCCACAAGGCAAATGAGAGGAAAGAGAGAAAACGTGAGGGAGAGAAGTGTGAGCTGCTTCCACTATGTTCTGACTTTTTTTCCAAAGGTTTAGTTTAACCATATCCCTCAACCAAAAGACTGAATTTCCCCTGTCATAAACCCAACCCTCTTGTTGCCCATAAGGGCGAAACAGTCATTTGTCCCGTTTCCCGCTAATTCCTCGAGTCATCCTACAAATTCCCAATTAATCCCAACTTGCCCCACGAATCACCAAATACTTTACTCATTACTCAATAAATCCCAAGTATACATTAAACTTCCCAAAATACCCCTAAGCTCACCCGAGTCGGGTATTAGACCCCGTTGTGACTATTCGGCTAATCCGCCCACTAGGATCACCTCGAGCCGACTATTGCAAATATATCCACATTATAATGTGGTCCCAATCATTTATGCACATATATTCACATTTATGCCTGCAACGGGCCAATACAACAAATATGCCATTTACTATCAAGAATGGGCTCACATGCATATTTAATACACATAAACATGCATTTAAATCCTTATTATCATATAAATTATGTATGCCACGTACTCACACATTTAATCAATTAATTAAACACACACATATATATATATCCCATTATGCCCTCCAGGCACCGTAATCCAGGCACTTAGCCTTAACTGTAAATTCAGGTCGTTACATCTTCTTTTCGGTAGCCCATCACTTGAGAACTCCAAAGTTAAGCGTGCTTGACTTGGAGTAGTCTCATGATGGGTGACCTCCTGGGAAGTTTTCCCAGGAAGTGTGAGAGTGAGGAAAAAGCACGCTGGAAAGACTCATGTTGGTTTGTAGGGCCAGTCGTCATTCCAGGAAGCAGCCATAGTGACGTGGGGCATTACAGTTACAAAAAAGCAACCTACCAGCCCAAGCCATGCAAGTACAGAGTTTATGTGGGGCATGTTGGAGTGCCCATTCATTAAATCAGTGTCCTACCATGGATATGAATAATATACCTATGGAACAAGTCCAAGCCATAGGAAATTTTCAAAGGCCAACCAACAACCACTTTTCGATGTCATACAACCAAGGGTGGAGGAACCATCCTAACTTATCATGGACGAATAACCAAGCAGTACAATAGCCTTTCCCTCAAAACCAGCAACAATTCCCACCTCCACAACTACAGCCACAACAACCAATACATAGGATACAACTTGAAGTACAGTTTGATGTACTGAACCAGTTTATGACCAAAACCAGGGCATCTCTCAAGAGTTTGGAGAGTCAGATTGGTCAGTTGGCTAGCTTAATGACAAACTGTGCTCAAGGGAACTTATCGAGAACTACTGAGGTAAACCCAAAAGAGCAGTGCAATGAAATATCTTTGAGGAGTGGTAAGGAGTTAAAAGAGCCAAAAGTGGTTGATGAGAAGAAGGGTAAAGTAGAAGAAGAGGTTACTGAGAACCTTAAGAAGAAGCAGCCAGAAATAAGCATAGATCATCATATCAAGATTCCATATCCGCAAAGGCTTCATTATAATAAGCTTGACAAATAATTTTCTAAATTTTTGGATATCTTTCGAAAGCTACACATCAATATTTCATTTTCTGAGGCACTTGAACAAATGCAAAGTTATGTTAAATTTATGAAGGAGATCCTATCAAAGAAAAGGAAATTTGAGGATTATGAGATGGTGACACTTACTGAGGAGTGCAATGCGATACTTCAAATGAAGCTACCTCTCAAGCTCAAGGATCCGGGTAGTTTCAACATTCCTTGTGCTATAGGTAATGCTGTTTTCGAAAAAGCACTTTGTGATTTAGTAGCAAGTGTGAATTTAATGCCTCTATCCATTTATTGAAAACTGAAATTATGAGAAGCTAAGCCAACAATTGTGACACTTCAGATGGCAGATCACTCAGTCAAACACCCTCGCGGAGTGATTGAGGATGTTATAGTAAAGGTGGACAAATTCATCTTCCCTATGGATTTAATTTATCTGGATATGGAGGAGGATGTAAACATCCCAATAATTCTTGGAAGGCCATTCTTGGCCACTGGTAGAGCAATAATCGATGTGCAAAAAGGAGAATTATAATTGCGAGTGCAAAAAGAGGAAGTAACGTTTAAGGTGTTTGCAACAACTTAAATTCCCATGTGTTGTAGAGTTGATGCAGTGGATGTTGATAGGAGTCCTACAAGTACGAAAAATAAGGAGGTAAAAACTCAAAGGGGTACTTATTCTATTCATCATAAGATGCCTCCAATTTTTTATGGAAAGTTGACAGATGAGGATGTTGGGACTCTTAATTTTCTCAGTTTTAAAAACCAAGTCTCTTCATTGGTGTTCAATGTGCGGAATGATTGAATTGGTTGATTAGGCCCTGGTTAATTTTGAAGAGGAGGTTCAACGTCCGGCTAAATGACATTAACGGCAGTGCCATTGGGAGGCATCCCAAGTTCTTTTTAGTATTTTGTTCTTTTATTTTAGTTAGAAAATTTCTTTTATGTGTAGTGTTACATTTTTATGTTGTTTTTATTTTTTCTTTTGAATTTTGGACTTTTTAGACTTTAGGTTGTAAATATGAACCGTGGAAATCGTGAAAACTTAAAAAAAAAATGCAAATTTAGGTAGGTATCTATTTGAGCCGCGACGCCCCTATTTTGAGCCACAACGTGGTGTTTGGAAGAGAACAGTATTTCACGAAAGGCCGCGACGCCCAAGACTTGAGCCGCGACATGCTTCCCCAGAAACAAAACCCAAAAATTGACTTGAGTCGCTGCCTCCTCCACCATAATGATGTGGTGGTTCAGTAAGTTTTCTTTTCTCTTTATCTTCTTAACACATTGGGGGCAATGTGGTATTTAAGTTTGGGGGAGGGATTACTTGGTTTAGTTGTTTTTAGTTGGTTATAGTGTAATGACCTGACTATTTCTAAGACCTCGGACCATTAAAAACTACTGTGACATAGCTACTAAGTTGAATACATACATAAGAAATAACATAACTTTATTTAACAACCCAAAATATTGTACCATATACAAAATAAGGTAAAAATATAAAATGTGATATGGGATCCCATTGTTATAAAACATAAAACATAAACTTTAATTATTTAAATACTAAATGCGGAAATACATCAAAACATAATTTAAAAGACTTTAAACAACGTCATCCTCGACCTTCACGCATTCCATTCAATTTATTCATCCTCAATACACATTCCAAGCTGCCACGAATCCTTCCCGCCTTCCACGTTCATTTTCTTGCGTCATTCTAAAAAGAAAGGAATGTGCCTAATGCCCAGCAAGGAAAATCTACTAACAACATATATCATAAATCATAAACATAAGACTATATCATATACATATACTATAAAACATATGACTATAAAAAAAACGTATATCATATAGGACTACAATATTAATGGCCATTAACTCATTAACATGGTATGCGATAAAACCATCTAGGTCCTCTGTCTACTACTTGAGGTAGGTTAGATCACACTATAGGATATGATAACCCATCTAGGTCCTCTGTCTACTAATTGAGGTAGAGTAAATCATAACTCTAAACCATGAAAATGATAAAAATTCTTGGGGCTTGCTATCTAAGCAAGTCATATGCCCAAGCAACTACAAAACATTTTTATACACATACATATCATAGCATAAAACATATCATAACATAAACATGTAAACACATATCATCTAACATATTTTCCTTACAAAAAACCGGGATATTTGGGAACAAGAACGGGATTTGGAACAATCCTAAAACTAATAGTAAAGCCATGAGTTTCTAAAGAAAAAGAGATGAAAAGAAAACTAAACCATCCAAGAAGAAACTTACCGAAAAGAACCTTAAGTTTCAAGAAACTTAAACAGCTAACCAAGAATCATAAACAAGAGTTAGGATCTGAAAGAAAATAAAAGAAAACTAAAGAACTATGAAAAATTGAACTTAAGGATAAGAATACCTTGATGAACTATGACTTGATCTATACCTCAATACCGAAATAACTCTATATCTTACTTCCCAAGTGTTTGGAAAAGCTTAGATTGGAAAAGCTTTTTAACCCAAAACCCAAGTGTTTCTCTCCATAGTAACCTTAGCAACTTGGAGGCTCTGAACAATGCTTGAATGAATGAAGGAAATGGCTGAGTACTAGGTCCTATTTATAGAGTTCAAGGAGTGAATCTAACCCCTTTTAATTTGAATAAATAAATGAATAGAAAATGAAAAAGATTTGAATTTTCGTTCAACAGACGCCCAGAACTCGGTCAAAATCGTTCAAAGGCAGGTCCAAGTGGTTAAGGCTGTTTTTAAATTTAAAGATCCCAAACTTTCAAAATAAATGCACCAGGGGAGATATATCGCCTACCCTGGGCGATATATCACCTAGACTATTTTCCGGAGTCCCGTTCGTTCATTCGTCCGAAGTCGACGTGTTTTTTTTAATCTTCCGTAGGTGATATATCGACCCCTATAGCTGCGATATATCGACATACGTTGATATATCAAACACATATTTCCACTTTTTCAACATATTTTGAATTGATTAAACAACTTTGACTGAGTCAAAACGTGATCCTAACAGCTGCTGGAAGGTTCTAGAGCTTCTAGATCTTTCATTTAATTAAACTATTCATCAAAAATACTTAAATCCTTAATAAACATGATTATGACAAGTGTCACATTCTTAATAATTCTATCTAAACCTTAGGTTATAATAAATAATATTTCTAGGACTAGCAATATTGATCAAACCTTATGTTATAATTAATATTTATAAACTATAAAATCCATAACTGTTGCTATGAGTTTCCAACTAAGTCCCGACTTGAACCAAAATCCACTGAAACTCTAACTACTACTACTATCTAGCTAAGTAAAAATTCTGGGACACTACATATAGTTATGAATAAAGTTGTTTTGAAGCTGGTGATACTTATAACCATGTGATGTGAGTGATGTTTTTAGAACTGTGTGAATCTGTGTGCTTAGTGAAATTAATTTAGTTATTAGCTTTGCTCTGAGTTTTAATTGCCATGAAGGCCTTAATTAATAAATTTCTTACAATCCTTTAATATATGCATTTTAAGTGGGTTTGTGGATTTGTGGATCAGGATTTGAAAATATTCTAGAACTTGCATAGTTTTTTGATTGAGCTGAAATTGAAATGATGCATGCTTAGGAAGATGATTTAGGCAATTCATTGGAATAATTGAGCCTTTAAATCCAACCTGAATGTATTAAATCCCTAGTTACCCAATTTTGAGCCTAATACATTTTTTGTTTTGTTTTGTTGATATTTTTTTTTGAAACTTTGTTAATTATCTTTCCCTTTGATATATCATGAGCATATGAGAAGTTGGGAGAATGAATTGTAATGGGGCTCCTTTGGGAAAATGTATCAATGCCAATAGAAGAACAATAATACTGAGAGAGAAAAGAAAAACAGAAAAAGAATATTATATGTAATGACCCAAATTCGCTAATAAGGCTCAAGGGCCTTGATTAGTGTGCCTGGAGGGCATATTGGGATTTATGTGTGAATTTAATGAGTAAAATGCATGGTTATGATTTAAAGCATGTTATATGACTATTTGCCTATTTGAGATGCATGACTATGTGTATTAGTATGCATGTAGGCCCTGATTGTGTTAGAAGGGCATGATAGTAATTTTGGCCATTTTGGGCATAACTGTATTGATATGTGATGATTGTTGAGACCACATTGTGATGTGGATGTATCTGTGATTTGTGACTCGAGATGATCCCAGAGAGAGCAGAGTAGCGGAAAAGTCAAGGCGGGAATTTATACCTGGCTCGGGGCGAGCCTGGGGTATAAATAGGAATCTGATGAGTTTATTGGGGTCTATTTTGATATCGAGGAATATTATTTGGTGATTTATCAGGTATTGGGAAGCAACGGGAAAATATTAGAGACACTTGAGGAATTAGCGGGAATTGGGTAAAATGACTAAAATGGCCCTACATGGACAAAAAGGTTTAGAATTAGTAGGGAGGGCATTTTGGTCAATTGAATTCTTAGAGACAAGTTTATTGGGGCTTTATATACTTAGTGGGATTGTTAGAGAGAGTGAGAAGGCTGTGGAAAAGAAAGAAAAAGGAAGAAAAAGAAAAAGAGAGAAAACAGAGGGGTTTTTCCAAAAGGGGCAGTTTGTGGATTCTAGCACCATTTCCCTTCATTTTTCTTGGAGCTAAGCTCAGAGGAGAGCTAGGATAGGCTGAGCATCAAGGATCCTAAGCTAGACTTGAAGATTGGCAAGGGATTAGCAAGAACACATCAATGATTGAGGTAAGTTTTTTTAGAGTTCTCAGTTTTAGGGTTTGACTGGTTTGAGCTATGTATCTAAGCTGAATTGATGGGGATTTTAGGGGAATTCAGACCAAGATTGAGAAGAAGCAAGCTAAGGAGGCCTAGGAATTGAATCAAGGTTGAAATTGCATCAACGGTATGAATTCTAAGCCTTTAACTTTGATGTTTGACTGAATTTCTGGGTTTAGGGTTAATCATGGTAAATTTTGAGATTTGGGATGAATGTGCTTGGGTTTTGAGGATTTGGGATGCTTGGGATGAGTGGAGAATGTTTATAAGCTTGATTTTGAGTTTGGTAAAGATTTGGGGAAGTTTGGGTTAAGATTGGCTCAAAGAAATCGCAGAAAAAGAAAATGAGGGTTGCCTGCCTGCAACTAGCGCTACAACGCTAGTCTTTGGGCGCTGTAGCGCTAGGCCCTGTTTCTGGGTGGTGCGGTTCTGCTTGTAGCTCTATAGCGCCCTCTTTTGAGCGCTGTAGCGCTACCCTGTTCCCAGAAAGGGGTTTTTGGGTTATTTTTGAGGGATTTTGACCTAGGGTTCGGGGTTCGATTCCACCACCTTGTTTTGTGGACTAGAACTTCCCGGGGGGCTCGGGATTGGTCCCGAGGCTAGGTTTTTGGACTTGAGGTTTGGTGATGACTTTGACCTATGGTTGTGATTAGGTGTGCACTAGGGCTCGAGTGGGATCGTGCTCAAGGAGTCAAGTGATGAAAGCTATCAAATTGACAGGTAAGAAAACTATAGCACCCGTAGGACAGGGCATGGGCCCATAGTGTGATTGCAGGGCACGACCCTATATTGCATTATATGTTAGGGTGCAGACTTAATTGAATTGATATCAGGGAACGGCCCTATATTGCATTACATGTTAGGGTGCAGACTTAATTGAATTGATATAAGGGCACGACCCTATATTGAATTACATGTTAGGGTGCAGACTTAATTGAATTGATATATGTTTGAATGTTATTTGAGTTATGCTATTTGTGATTATAGTAAGAATGAATGGCAAAGGAGCCGGGAATGGCAAAAGAGCCGAAACGGCAAGGAGCCGAGAACGGCAAAGGAGCCGAGAACGGCGAAAGGTCGAGAACGGCAGTGGGGCCGGAAGTAACACTTAGCATGTGAAGTGCTTGTAGACAGGGTGGGACCCCAATGGATACATGGGATATCCTTACGGTGAGGACCGAGACCCCAGGCTTAGGTAATGCCTTTGGGACGACATGGCCGTGTTTGTTTAGTTTGATGGAATACTCATTTATCTGTGGATAATCTGATATGTTAACTATATAATCCGCATATGTTATATACTGTATGAGTTTTCTTGCCGGGCTTCGGCTCACGGGTGCTCTGTGTTGCAGGTAAGGGCAAAGATTGAGTCAACCAACCATGAGTACGGAGAGCGTGAAGCGACGCGTACATGTTTGGCCTGCCCGACTGCTTTGGTTGGGGGTTTATTTGAGAAATGGTTGTAATAATCCGTGATTTTAATAATTAATCGACTGTAAACTTATTTTAAGTTGTAAATAGTTTTCAAACCTTATTTTGGGATCCCGAATGTTAAATACTAGAAGTTTTCAATGAAACAACGCATTTTTAAAGATTACAGCCTTAACTTTTGCTTAGTCACACTTTTGTTTTAAAAACCTCGGTTAGCGAGTTCATTGCACATTTTTAGTTTTAAAACTCACTTAGTAACGACTCTAAGGAAGTAAGGCGTTACATTATATATATATTGAAAATGAATTACACTCCAATTGAGAATACAAAGAAATAAGTTTGGGGGACTGTAGTATCATTAGAAAAAAAAAAATCAGAAGTATGAATTCTCTCAAAGTAGGAAATTTTGGGAAATTTGGGGATTGTTTGTGGGTTTTCAAGTTGAGAAATATTGGTTTGTTTGAGTTGTGTGCTTATGGTATATGTGAGCCTAAATGAATTTTATTTACCTACCTCAGCCTAAGCCTTTGGTTACATGCTAAAAAAAAGTGCTTTAGATTCTTGAGTATGTGTTATCATATTAAGGGAGATTGATGAATTATGCAAGCATATGAAATATTTGGTTTTGATGGAATGTGTACGCCCTAAATATCCACGGGCCATTAGCGGGCTGAGAAATGGCATAATTATATTAGCCACGTGGATGTCACGTACCCGGAGCAGCTGTTACCAGGTCCTACCTCTTTAGCTCGAGGTAACCAAAGGCTTAATGACATTACTAAGAGTCGGGTCAGGAGTATGGACACCACGAGCTGAGAGTACCTCAAGCTCGAGGTGCGAGCTTGAGTTGGCACCTCTGACCCCTTATAAATTCAACCACGCAATGTAAATGTGCATATATCAGACATCACATGTCTGATCCATCCCTGAATTCTCGGACACGCAGCATAAACGTGCGTGTTCAGGCACCCACGACTGGGTTGGGCCGTGCGGCCCATTATCCCCCTTACCTATTGATTAGACCACACTTCAGTGTCAGGTTTTAGGAATTAATCACGAATGTCACAGAAGTGACATGATGGGTAAGAAGGTCACGGGATGACCCCCCCCTTTGCCAACCCCGAGGTGCCCTCTCCCTATAAATATGGAGACCCTGTGAGTTGCAAAGGGTTGGAATCTATTTTGTAAAGAAATACCCTGTAAAGAATATCAGAAAGATAACAATAATATTGGCTGGTGGACTAGAATGATTTTAACCTTTGAACCACCTAAAAAAGTATTCGTGTTACCATTTTACTTTAAGATCATTCATCTATTACGGTTCATTATTTAGCACTAATCCCACTCTTTATTCTATTAATTATCTGTTGCCGAAGAACCGCGTCAACAGTTTGGTGCTTTCATTGAGAGGCTGTTAGATTGGTGCTATCGCAAATACCAAACCATGGTAATCAGTCGCTCAAGACATCGTGACAAGGCGGACCAACGTGATGGGCAGGAGGCCCATCATGCTGCCATTTCCGATGATTAGAACCTTGAGGTTCAGCAGCGGCCAGGCAAGAAGCCAATAGGACAAGACGACACTGGAAGTTCGGCTCCCCGGCCGTCCAATCCGAACCCAGATTTTTACACGGCGGTGGAAATGGAAAATGCACAGCTGAGGAGTCATCTGGCGAAAGCTAACCAGCAAATTCCAGAGGTTTTGGCCCGACTAACCCCACTTACAACCGACGCTAACGACAGAAAGAGGCAAGGCGAGACTCGTAACTCCCACCAGGGTAATCGGTCCAGGCCCGGTCAGTCGGCCAGACCCCCAACATCTAAATCCACTCCCACATCGCACCACCGGGAAACCACTTTTGAGGAACTACCTAGGGCCAAGAAACAGTACAGCCGATCGGTCCGGACCTCAACTCCCAGCTCAATTCCACCCTCAAGCGCGCCCAGGAGGGCTCGAGGGAGTTCACGAAGGAGATCCAGGGAGGGCTCACAGCGACAGCCCGTCCCGGCCAGCCGTCCTGCACCCCGCTCAGATCGCCGAGCACAGGACCAGGAGGATGGTAGAGCGGAGCGGCCCCGACCTAACCTGATCCACCCCGAAGGGACTAGGATCGCGTCTCCGGTCAGGGATCCTCCTTCACAAATAAGATACCCGTCTCCTCCCCGGCTAGTCTGAGACATTCTGGCTCATGGGAGCAGTAGGACAAATCCACCTTCCGCCGGACCTTCCCATCGTAGCTGGGCGCCCAGAGAAGTCCCGGATCCTCATCCCCAGAGGCGGGCTCCAAGCTTCTCGAATGGGAGCTATTGGACCAGAAGCTGTCGAAGTGACCTCTGCGGCGGAGACCTGTGCCAATGCTTGAGCTCGGAGCAAAGCCCTCAGGCCGCCCCGAGGGGCGACCTCCGGGATCATCTAAACTCTCAAAGGGGAGATCCGGTGGGAAACGGCAGCCGTGCTCGCCAAAGGGAAGACCTGTCCGAAGTACGTGACAGCGGGAATGTCCCATATAACGTATCTCAAGATAGGAGGGGCAATAACTCGCCAAACGCGTACAATGGATCTGGAGCTGTGGAACAGCCCCAGAATAACCAAGGAAATCAGGCCAAAACCCTTGAGCGTCTGGCTCAGATGGAGGAGCTGATGAGGAAACTCTTATTAGAAAAAGAAAAAGATGAATATGATTCAGGGGATGAACTTGAGCTTTTCGCCCCCAACATAGCAGCAACGGCGTATCCACCTGGTTTCCGTATGCCTCACTTGTCCAAGTTCAATGGAGACGAGGACCCGTCAGATCATCTGGGCATGTTCAATACCCTGATGATGGCCCACAACATTGGTGCTAAGCTGAGGTGTTTAATATTCCCTTCCACCTTGACTGGGCCGGCCAGACAATGGTTCAAACAGAATAAGAAGTAGTCAATCAGCTCGTGGAAAACTTTCTCTGCTGACTTCAAGAGAGTATTCCGAGCTTCCCAGGCTGCCCGCGTCAAGGCCGACACCCTGACAAACGTAAGGCAGCAACCCGACGAGCCTCTGAAGGCTTACCCGAGCAGATTCGCGAACATCGCTGCTTGGGCCAGAGACGCAGATGACAGCTCCAAGCTCATGGCTTTGAGAACGGGAATCCTCGTAGGGGGAGGACTCTGGAAAGAGATACAAAGGAAGGGAGTCAGCACCATAAATGAATTCGTAAATAGGGCCTAGGGGTGGATCAACCTGGAGGAGGCGTAAGCCTCAGCCGCGGGAACCAGCCTGGCCCCTGAACAGCCCGCTGGAGTGGGAACGGGGGTCGTGACAGTGACCCAGATCGTTACATAGAATAACCAGTTTGGTGGAGGCAAGAGAAAGGGGAGCAGCAAGGGAAACCAGCACGGCCCAAAGAAGAACAAGTTCGTAGAAAAATTTAAACCAGTCTACGCAACTTATACTGAGCTCACCCACTCTAGGGAGAACATCGTCCTAGCAAATTCTGCTCGCCTCCCCTGGAAGAAGCCGGAACCGTTAAAGCACCAGAATGGTAAGCGAGACCCTTCCAAGTTTTTTCGGTTCCACAACGACATTGGCCACAATACTGATGACTGTAGACACCTGAAGGATGAGATCGAAACTCTCATCAGAGCTAGACCCTTGGCTCAGTATGTGCGGAATAGAGTTCCCACAGGCCATCCAGCTCCGGAAGTCCCGGTCAGTCAGCCCGGGTCTTAGGTAGATCAGGACGTCCCTCCTCCCGTGATAGGATGAGAGATCTCCATGATCTCTAGAGGTCCCCATCTGGCTGGCACGAGCAGAGGTGCCCAAAAGAGATACGTCAACGAACTTAAGGCTCATAATGGAGTGGAGTTCGTCCCTGAGTAGCATCTCCCAAAGCAGCAACAATTGGAGAGGCAACCAATCATATTTACTGAAGAAGATTCCAGCCATGTCCAGTTCCCTCATAACGACCCTCTGGTCGTAGCCATGCAACTCGCTAATCGGAGGGTTAGGAGAGTGCTAGTCGACAATGGGAGCTCGGTAAACCTACTGTTCCGGTCCACGCTGGAAAAGATGGGTCTGTCTGTCACCGAGCAGAAAGCCACCTCCATGATGCTTTATGGATTCTCTGGAGAAGGATCAGCGGAAATAGGAACGATCGAGCTGGTGATCACCTTGGGAGAGGGACCTCGGACAGTCTCAAAACTCCTCGAGTTTGTGGTCATCGATTTTCCCGCCGCGTACAATGCCATTTTGGGTCAACCTACACTAATAGTGTTTGAGGCCGTTACCTCCATCCGCCACCTCGCGCTAAAGTTCCCCTCCTCCTCGGGGATATGCATGGTCCCTGGCGATCAACTTGCTGCCAGGGAATGCTACAACATTTCTATGAAGGGAAAATTAAAACCTGGGCTGTTAACGATGACCGTCTAAGGTGGAAATCAGGAATCTTAGGAACTCGTGCCTAATCCTGAGATTGAAAAACCTCAGAGTGCCGACGGGGAAAATATCATCTTAAGTGATGATATTGACCCTAGAATAGGCGAGGATAAATCCGAGCTTCAAGCTATTGAAGAGCTCGAGGAGGTAAATATCGATCCACAGAATCCCTCGCGGAGTGTAAAGCTCGGGAAAAATCTATGTGGCGAGAGGAAGGTGGAGCTGATTAAGTTCCTACAGGATAACCTGGATGTGTTCGCATGGTCTCATGAGGATATGGTGGGGATCAGTGCGAGCATCATCATGCACACCCTCCATTTGGATAAAAGCGTGCCTGCGAAATCCCAGAAACATAGGCGCCTAGGAACAACCCGAGCTGAAGCCCTAGAAAAGGAAGTAGCCCGGCTATTAAAGTGTGGCTTTATCCGTGAAGCTAAGTTCCTGGTCTGGGTCACCAATCCTGTGTTGGTCCCGAAGCTTAACGGGAAATGGCGGACCTGCATCGACTTCTCTGATCTGAACAAAGCTTGCCCCAAAGACTGTTTCCCCTTGCCAAGGATCAACCAATTGGTAGACGCCACGGCGGGGCACGAGCTCATGTCCTTTATGGATGCGTACTCAGGCTATAATAAGATCGCCATGAATCTAGCGGACTAGGAGCACACTAGCTTCATGACCCCAACTAACATTTATTGTTACAAGGTCATGCCATTCGGGCTGAAGAACGCTGGAGCTACATACCAGAGATTGGTAAACAGGATGTTCGCCAACCAGATCGGGAAGAACATGGAGGTGTACGTTGATGACATGCTGGTCAAGTCAAAAACTGCCGATAACCATGTTTTCGACCTGGAGGAATGCTTTAAGAAACTGAGAGAATACGACATGAGGCTTAACTTGCAGAAGTGCACTTTCGGGGTCGCATCAGGGAAATTCCTTGGTTTCATTGTCAATACCAGAGGAATCGAGGCAAACCCCAATAAGACCAGGTTGTTGCTCGAGCTGCCCTCACCTCGGTCGCGAAAGGACGTTCAAGGCCTGACAGGAAGGGTGACGACCCTCAATCGATTTATCTCTAAATCTACCGACAAGTGTTTGCCATTATACAACTTGCTCCGGGGGAATAAAAAGTTCGAATGGACCAAGGAGTGCAAGCGTGCCTTCCTCAACCTGAAATAACATTTAGCCGAGCCACCCGTATTGTCCAAACCAACGACAGGAGAGCCTCTTTTCCTTTACCTAGCCGTCACAGAAGATGCAGCTAGTGCCGTATTAGTCCGAGAAGAAGACCGGTCTCAGAAGCCAGTCTATTACATCAGCAAGAGGCTTCTCGGAGCTGAGTCCCGGTATCCTTTGATGGAATAGATGGCTTTCTGTCTCATTACGACCTCCCGGAAGTTCAGGCCGCATTTCTAGTCCCACTCAATACATGTCATAACCAATCAACCTTTAAGGCATGTTTTGCAAAATCCTGAAGCATCGAGACATCTGTTGAGGTGGGCTATTGAGCTCAGCCAGTTCGAGATTTTCTACACTCCGCGAACTGCAATAAAAAGCCAGGCCCTGGCTGATTTTGTGGCAGAATGCACAGGATTCTGAGAAGATCCTGTGGAAGATTCACCCCAGGCCTCCTTATTCTAGGCCTCATGGAAGGTCTTCGTAGATGGCTCATCTAACGAGAATGGCTTCGGGGCTGGAATCATTTTGATATCCCCAGAAGGACATAGATTCCACTCGGCGTTGAGATTTGGATTCATGGCATCCAACAATGAGGCTGAATATGAAGCTTTACTGGCCGGGCTAAGGGTGGCCCAGGAGCTGAAGGCCAGCTCCGTTCAGTGTTACAGCGATTCCCAGATCGTGGTAAACCGAGTGCTAGGTGAATACCAAGCATGGGGAACCAAGATGGCTACTTACCTGGCGAAGGTAAAGTGTGTGTTGTTTGCATTCGAGCGGGGCTCAATCGAGCAGATACCCCGGGAGCAGAATGCCAACGCAGACGCCTTCGCGAAGCTCGCTACCTCCGGGGAGACGGAGACTTTGGGGTTAGTACCGGTAGAGTTCTTGGAGAAACCGAGCATAGAAGAAGTAGGGGCAGAGGTCGAGATGATTGATGCCAAACTGACCTGGATGACCCCCATCCTCGAATATCTCACAGCAGGAAAGTTACCTGAAGAGCGTAATGACACAAGGCGGGTGCTTTACCAGGCTCCAAGGTGTACAATGGTAGATGGGATATTATACCGGCGTGGGCATTCTCTACCCCTCCTATGATGTGTTCTGCCAGGCGAAGTGAAGACCATTTTGCAGGAAGTGCACGAAGGATTTTGCGGAGATCACACTGGGGGGCAAAGCTTGGCCATGAAGATCTTAAGACAAGGATATTACTGGCCCACTCTGTCAAAGGACTCGATCTCTTACGTCAAAAAATGTGACAAGTGCCAGCGATTCGCCACGATTGCCCGAGCTCCCCCAGTCGAACTGAAGATGATCTCGTCCCCATGGCCATTCGTGGTCTGGGGAATCGACTTGGTTGGCGCCCTCCCTACTGGAAAGGGAGGAGTCCGTTATGTGGTTGTGGCTATCGAATACTTCACCAAGTGGGTAGAAGCAGAGCCCTTGGAAACAATCACTTCAAAATGAGTCCTCGACTTCGTGGTCAGAAGCATTATCTGCCGATTCGGGCTGCCAAAGAAGAACGTATCAGACAATGGAATGCAGTTCGACAGCGACCTTTTCACCGAATTCTGTGAGAGGCACGACATTGTAAAAAGCTTCTCCTCCATGGCCTATCCCCAGGAAAATGGGCAGGTCGAGGCCATCAATAAGACGCTAAAGGCGAGCCTTAAGAAAAGACTGGACGAAGCCAAGGGAGTCTACCCAGAGCAGCTCTCTCAGGTATTGTGGGCATACCGGACCTCACATCGAAAGCCGACAGGTCATACTCCTTTCTCCCTAGCTTTCGGGAATGAGGCAGTCCTTCCTGTCAAAGTAAAGGTAGCCTTGCATAGGGTCCAGGCATTTGACTAGGACCGCAATCATGAATTGCTCTGCGCATCCCTCGACCTGATTGATGAAAAACGAGAAGATTCACAGCTACAGCTCGTGCATTATCAGCAAAAGATCACTCGTTATTTCAGTTCAAAGGTCAGAAAACGTGCCTTTAGCATTGGCGACCTGGTCCTCAGAAGAGTCTTCTTAGCCAGTAAAGATCCCAAAGACGGAGTATTGGGACCGAACTGGGAAGGGCCATATCAAGTAACCGAGGTCATAAAGGAAGGAACCTACAAGTTAGCTCGGCTTAATGGAGAAGCAGTCCCACAAACTTGGAACGCTATCCATTTGAAGAAATATTATCAATGATACCTTTGTAAGGCTTAATCAGAAAGGCCATCTTTTGTTTATTAAGTCATGAGAATTAAATCTTCATTATTGTGTATGTTTGTGAGTGTAATGTCAAGTAATCACGAAAGACTCTTTCCTAATTACTTGGGGGGCATATGTCCTGGATATAACCAGGTTGTCCTATAAACTTAGAAGTTAATTCAAATTGATTGATCGATGTTTTTCTTAAAAAGCACGAGATATTAATAGAGGATTAACACGAACTAAGTTTTCAAATTAACGTCCTGGATGCAACCAGGTCCTAAAACTTAGAAGTTAATTCAAATTGATTGATCGGTGTTTTTCTTAAAAAACACGAGATATTAATAAAGGATTTACACGAACTAAGTTTTCAAATTAACGTCCTGGATGTAACCAGGTCCTAAAACTTAGAAGTTAATTCAAATTGATTGATCGGTGTTTTTCTTAAAAAACATGAGATATTAATAAAGGATTAATGCGAACTAAGTTTTCAAATTAACGTCCTGGATGTAACCAGGTCCTAAAACTTAGAAGTTAATTCAAATTGATTGATCGATGTTTTTCTTAAAAAACACGAGATATTAATAAAGGATTAACGCGAACTAAGTTTTCAAATTACGTCCTGGATACAACCAGGACTTAACTCTTGGAAGTTGGTTCAAGTTGATTAACAGATGTTTTTTTTAAGAAAAGCATGAGATGTCAATCACAACACCAACAGAAACTAAGAATATTACCAAATGCATAGAAGAGAAATAAGATAGAGGAAAAAAGATGTAAATCAATCAAAAATAAAGTTGAAGAAATAAATTGTCTCGAGGTTAAAAAACCTTATCACATAAAGTTACAAAATATCAATAAACGATAGAGGAGGAGAAAATTCCTAGGCCCCGCCGGGTCGCTCTGTTGAAGTCACCACCTCGCCGTCCTGCTCAATTGCGGCCGGAGTTTCCTCGGTCTCGGAGGGCGCCTCTTGTTGGAGGCGAGCTTTGAGCTTCCCGAGAAAGGACTCCCACGCTTCCGTCCCCAAGAAGGAAAAGTCACCATCTGGGTTGAAGGCCCAGCAACGGTACAACATGTTCTCCATGGAGGTGGTGGAGGTCGCCTTCTCCGTCGCAAGGGCGGCCTTAGCTTCTTCAAGTTCCACCCTCGCAGCGTCCAAGGCGACCTTGGTGGACTCAGCCTCCAGCAGCTTAGGTTGAGATATGTCCAGCTCAGCCCGCGTGGTTTCTAGGGTGTCTTTGGCGTCCTGTTTTTGTTTCTGGGCAGTCGCAAGGGCGGCCAGGGCAGTCGGATGCTTGCTCCTCATCTCCTCGAGCCTGGCCCTAGATCGGGATATGCTTCGGTGAAGATCCAAAGACGCCTGCGAGAAAGAAAAAATGTGTAAGACAGATGCCTTAGAAATAAAGCAAATGAAAAGAAACAAATGGTAGAGCTTACTTACTGTGAGGTTCATCCCCAATGAAGACTCCATCACGTTCTCAGGACTCCTCGTCTCGATCTCCCGCAGGTCCCTCGAGGTGGCGTTATAATAGTGGTCCACGGTGTAGCTCGTAGTCTCGTAGACCGTCCCCCGAAAGACATCGAGGATCTTCTCCAAGGCCCGGGGGTTCACCGGGATGCGCACCTCGGGGGGCGTAGTTGGCAAGATCCCAGCAGCCGCCTCATTTTCTCGAGCAAGGACGGGAGGTCGCGGTGGAGGTGGAGCCATCTCCTTTGCGGAAGGAGGGGGTGGAAGCAGCTTTTCAATGGCCGAAGGGCCTAGATTTTTCCCCTTAGCCGGGGACTTAGAGGACGTCCCAACAACCTGCTTCGTCAACCGAAGCCTCTTCACCAAAGGCCCAGAGGGAGGGTTTCCCCCCTGGAACATGGCCCGCAAGCTGTCATCCCCGACCTGCGACATCTCTGTTGAAACAAAGACAAAGCATTAATATACATGTAAAAAAATTTGTACAAAACAACAAAAATAAAAGGGAAAACAGAGCTCAAGTATGTATTGAAAGGAGTCCTACCCTCCGAGCTAGAGGAGGAATCTATGGTCACGACCTTTGGCCCCAGAGCTTCAGCAGGGGAGTCTAAGATAACGACTTCGCGGGCTAGAAGAGGCTCTGGGTCCGGATCTGCCTCAGGACTAGACTCTTCTACATATTTCCTAAGACCCAGAGCTACTACACCCTCCAGGAGGGAGGGCCACGACCTAAGATTGGTCCCATACTCCTCAAAGAAGGCCGACCTAAAGGCTAGGGTGTTGTCTACTACTACCGTTCCCCTAGGGCGACCCATTTCATTATGCATCACGTGTTGGTCAACACACTGGAGTAAAGTGATGTTGCAGTCTGGGTTTGTTCGGTGGCAGTGAACGATGTGGCCGTGATTAAACCTAGCAAGCCTTAAATCTGCAGTGGCCCTATCTAAATCCCTAAACAGATAAGGATTACCTTGGCCGGAGGGGCCGGCTGCTGCCCCGGATTGGGCCCTCTCCACGCTTGCTTCTTGGGCGACCTCCAAAGCCTGCCTCCGCCGCACAAGGGGCACCTCGTCCTCCTCGTCCTCCTCGTCCTCATCCTCTCCCGCAGCCTCCTCCTTGGGGATGGGCACCATCTCACGAGCAGGAGGAAGATTCCGCGATCTCCTCAAGGCCAAAGTCTGGCCCGGAGAGAACAGCTTGCATGCCAGCATCGTCTTGTCGGACACAAGCTGGCAATAATCCTTTTCGCTTGGGGGGAGCCCCGCCAAGGTCTCGTATTGACCCCCAAGAGTCACTGACTTGGCCGTCCTCGCGAAAATGGCTGCATGATAGTTTCTAAGTCAGGAATGATTAAAAGAAGCTAATCAGCAATCAACTTACGAGTTGAGAGTAGAAGGTACTTACGAGGATGATTGAAGTAGTGGTGTTCGCAGTTGCGAAACCCCTTGGACATAAAAAACTGGTCCTTAAAGTCATTGGGGTGGCTGGGAAGCTCGATGACCGCATCCAAATTTGGAAAAGAGGTCAGGTAGTAGATCCCGTCGCCTCGCCCCCACTGCTCCGGGCTGGCCTTGAGGCAGAAGAAGTAGAGGATGTCTGCCGGTGTGGGGACCTCCCATTCTTTCTTCAGGAATAGATACTTCAACCCCACTAACAGACGATATGAGTTAGGGGGGAGCTTGAAGGGAGCCAGCTTCACGTAATTTAAAAAATCCGTGAAGTACTGGTCTAGCGGAAGGAAGGCCCCAGCCTTGAGGTGCTCGTCGCTCCAAGCAGCGTACTCCTCATCGAGCGATGCGCAGCTTCGCTCACCTTCAAGGGGAGGTCGGGCTTCTAGGGAGCCCCTCCCTATCTCAATATTATGGGAAAGGAAGATTTTATTCACTTTCCCCTAGGTGGTGACCTTCGAGGCGATCCTCTCGGCCTTGAAGAAAGTGTTGAGCCCCACCTCGACCTCCTTCTCCACAGCTGGACCGAAGGCGGGGATCGGGGAGTCCGTGGCCACCTCCTTTCCCTTGTTGGCTTGCTGGGAAGACGAGCTGCCGACACTCTTCTTGGGTGCGCTCTTCTTTGGTCCCATCTGGTCGCCTAACGAACAAAAGAAGAAAATTTAGAAAGGGCGACCTAAGCATATGAAAGAATCTAGCGCGAAGTGTTTCCTTTACACGGGCTGAGGTAATCTCAGCCCGTGGAGAGTGAGACCACGCGGTTCTATAAACACGCGCCTGTGCTCCCAACGGGTCCCCAATTACTCGGAATCCATGTGTCAGGAGGGTCAGAGTAAAAGTTTTCCTTGGAAGGAAAGTTTCAGTAGGCAAACAGTGCAAAACCGCCTGTGAAGCGTGTCCCCTAAGCTACCCGGTTTTTGCACCCTAAGAATTGGTTATTCCAAACAGGCATACCAAAATTTTACCCAAAAAATCTCCCCAGAAAGTGTACCCTATGAGTCATGCTTCTAAATGGTTTTTCCTACGGTCGATGCCCCTAGGAGAAAATCCTAAGCCTAAAATACCAGCAAAAAACCAGTAACATACTGCATGCGATTACAGAGACAATTTACCTAAGCAACAGTGAAGGAAAAATTTAAAACATGCACAAACGGAGGACTTACAGAAATGTTTTCCTGAGGTGAGACTGAAAGGGTCGTCTGGGTTGGAATCCTGCTGGGATTGCTGGTACCGGAATCTCGAAGGAGTTCTCGTGCCTGAATTTTTGGAACGCTAGGAACAGTGACCGGAAGAAAGAGAGAGTTTTGAGACTGAGAAGAAAGAAGAATATGAGAAAATGAGAAAATTTTCAAATGAACGGGTAGCCCATGCGAAAGGTGGCCATCCCTTTTATATATGTAAAAGGCCAAAGGAGGAGGGCCGTTGGATCGCCTTGATGTAGGATACGAGGATCACTACTCAAAAGACGAAACGACGGCCAAGTATAGGCTAGGCCATTTAATGCGGTTCTCGGAAGACGTACCATCACCAACCACGATGCTCCATGTATTCGACGCCAGCGTAATGGGCAGAATGTGAAGAGTCCACACAGAAGCCTAAAAGCCCCCATTGTGGCCCCAGGTGACGTCATATGCCACGAGCAGGGGCTTGGGGGGAAAATGTACGCCCTAAATATCCATGGGCTATTAGCGGGCTGAGAAATGGCATAATTATATCAGCCACGTGGATGTCACATACCCGAAGCTGCTGTTACCAGGTCCTACCTCTTTAGCTCGAGATAACCAAAGGCTTAATGAGATTACTAAGAGTCGCGTTAGGAGTATGGACACCACGAGCTGAGAGTACCTCAAGCTCGAGGTGCGGGCTTGAGTTGGCACCTGCGACCCCTTATAAATTCAACCACGCAATGTAAACGTGCATATATTAGACATCACGTGTCTGATCCATCCCTGAATTCTCAGACACGCAGCATAAAAGTGCGTGTTCAGGCACCCACGACTGGGTTGGGCCGTGCGGCCCATTATCCCCCTTACCTATTGATTAGACCACACTTCAGTGTCAGGGTTTAGGAATTAATCATGAATGTCACAGAAGTGACATGATGGGTAAGAAGGTCACGGGATGACCCCCCTTTGCCAATCCACAGGTGCCCTCTCCCTATAAATATGGAGACCCTGGGAGTTGCAAAGGGTTGGATTCTATTTTGTAAAGAAATACCCTGTAAAGAATATCAGAAAGATAGCAATAATATTGGCTGGTGGACTGGAAGGATTTTAACCTTTGAACCACCTAAAAAAGTATTCGTGTTACCATTTTACTTTAAGATCATTCATCTATTACGGTTCATTATTTAGCACTAATCCCACTCTTTATTCTATTAATTATCTGTTGCCGAAGAATCACGTCAACAGAATGATTTGGAAGATTTGACATGTATATGGTATTGAGATTGTATGTTATTTATTGGTTAAGGCTGATTGGTGTAGAAAAGATCGAAGTTGATTATTGAATTGATTTTACTGAAATTCTTGATGAAACATAGTTGAAAATTCTGAGCTTGTATTGCATGGTTTTTTTTGAGGATGAGGCTTGCTAGGTTATAACTTTATTCATGTTTTACTCAAGGATGAGTAAAAGTTTTGGGGAAGTTTGATATAGTAGTTTTTATAGTGTTTTAGAGAGTTATTTTAGGGAATTTTCAAGATTATTTAGTTATGTTTGTGCAATATGACGCTTTTGTTGCCTTTGTTTGTTAATATTTCAGGATTTATGGAAGAATTGATGAAAAGACCATGTTTAGCCTCGAAAAGAAGTAAATTGGTGAAAACCAGACACTAGAGTCGTGACACTGAGTATTTGAGCCGCAACGCTGTGATGAAACAGAGAGATGAAGATTGTGGAAAAACAAGGGCCGTGATGCAACCTTTTTGAGTAGCAGCACTAGTACTTGTGGAATTAGAGTCGCGACGTAGGCATAGTAGGGCCACGGCGTAGGCATAGTAGGGCTGCGACGCTGGTTAAGTGAGTGGCCATTGATTTTTTGTAATCGAATCGCGGCGCCTGAGGCGGTCAATGTGAAGATTAGGGAATTTTAAGCAGGGGAAAAAGTGGAATTTCACGTTCAAAGCACAAACTACTATTTAATCAACATTATGACGATTTTTGAGGGGAGGACCTTAAGGAGAGACTCAATAAAACACTCTATGGAGGCAAAAGCTCGGAGAATAACTAGTTTCTACTTTCTCTTATAGTGATGTTTATATTAAGTTTGATGGATTTGATTATGTTTCGCATAAAATAATTATTTATTTAGGGTGTTAATGGATTATTCTTGAAACCTTATGATTATCCAATGAAGTTTTTATGAATTTCCTATCAATATTGTGGATTATTTTAGTTGTGTTTAATGCTTGTGAATGCTTGATCACCATTAGCATGAACTATATGATTTTAACCTAAGATCTGAGAAGTAAAGGATAAATATGCTATAGTCAAATAATGATAGATTTATATTGGACGAGAGTACCTGTATGATTTGTGTAGCTTAGGGATTACGTGTTTAATTCATGCGATATGTAATTTATCACAGAGATGTAGGAAATTTGGTTATTATAGAGAGTTATATGTCCTAGTAATAATATAATTTACAATTTTAATCTGTTATCACAATAGAGATAGGAATTATTAAATACACATTAGAGATACTTAGGTGGATAGTTGATGAAGTTAATAACCCTAATTATTATTCCATTGAATTAATATTTTACTATTGAGTTCTCTATTGTTCTAGTTTATTGTTTTATTTTGTTTAGTTTTAGTAAAGTATATATTCATTATTCATCAAATCAATTAGAAATAAAGATTGATTCATGGTAATTAGTAACAATCCTCGTGGGAACGATACTCTACTTACTATTTTATTACTTGTCACGATTGCGTGCACTTGGGTAGTTCATAATTCTCACAACAACCACCATAAACCCCTAGCCGTGGCTGGAGCTTGATACTTGCCTAGAAAATCTCTTGTGGCCACAGCCACCAAGAATCACTAGCCACAACCTACGATTAAATTTTCTTAAATTTTGATTTTGAAATGTAATTTTTAAGGGGATGTAAAAGGGATTAGGGTTAACTTTGAGAACAACTTTGGATTGCGAATTTTAGAGACTAGAGCATCAGAGCAGAAAAAAAGACATGATCATCTATATTCTTCAATCTATTTTTTCTTTCTTATCAAAATTTCTTTATTTTCATTGAATATTTATGTTTGTGAATATGAATGTAATTATGGAGCGGTTTTATTTTTAGTTGAGAGTTATTTCAAAACCCTAGACATGAGATCTTGAATGCATTGATAATTCTTATTCTTTTTATTCCTTTATATTAAATTGCTTATATTTTTCTACGTTAATTTCATGGATCTTGTAAAATCTTGTTTAGAAAACCGCTAATTAGGGTTTTGCATTATTATACTATCATCTTAGGATTGCTATTCACCTAATAGTTTAGGATTCTAAGTAGAGTGATAAATTGCAATTAGGGTATTGTGACGAGTATCTTGATTGTGATGAAAAATAGAACTTACGTTAAATGAATTGCATGCTTAATGAATTTTTTGCCTAGACTAACATGTCTCCATAGAGTGTGATGCTTTTTATAGGTTAATTAGATCGCATGCTTAATGGGTTTATTGCTTGGTAAGAAGGATTAGTTAAGAGCGCTTAACTTTAATTAATTATAATAGGGAAACTGAGATAATTGACTGCTTAAGTGTTATCAGTGGGGTTGATAGTTTAATTAGGAATAAAGGAATGTTATTTATCTTTGTTGATAGATTGATTGCTGAAGGTGGAGAGTAACTCTTGACTATTTCTTTTAAAATCGCAGCTTCCTTAGTTCTTGAATCGTTAATCTTTAATCTTTACTCTTTTAATTGTTATTTTATTTTATGTTATTAATCATTAAAACAAAATTCCCTAGTTAATTTCTATTTATTTCTTATTTTGAATAATAATTAGAATCATAGTCCTCATGAGTACGACATTTATTTACCGCTATATTGAAGTAGCTGGTATAAGTGATTAAAGTAAATAATTAAATTTGACACGGCATACGACACCCGTCAAATGTTTGGCACTGTTGTCGATGAGTATTTTAAGTCTTTTTATTATTTAATTTAATTAACTACATACTAACTAGTTTAAACATTTGATTGTAGGTGTATATTTCTAGCAACGATACTCAAGAAAGACTTTAAGCCATAAAGAAATATCTTGAGACATCGTCGTCCCACTCTTGAAGGACTATCACAAACAATCCACTCTTTCAACCTTCAAGGAAAGTTAATCCAGTATAAATACCATTACCATCTGACGACGGTTCTGACTCTGAAACATTAATTAAGTCTCAGATGGCTCAGGTAAAGATGTTGAAAGAGTTCGCGGCATTGAATCTAGACCATCAACCTCTATGTATTAAATATTCGGCATTGGACGTTAACTTTGAACTTATGTCGGGCCTCATACATTTACTACCCTCTTTCTATGGCCTACCAAGAGAGGGCCCGAATAAGCATCTGACAAAATTTCACATAGTCTGCTCTAGTATGAAGCCAATGTTAGTAACTAATGAGCAGATTAAATTGAGAGCCTTTCCATTTTATTTAAAGGAAGGTGCAAATGAATGACTCTATTACCATCCTCCTGGAACTATTAATTCCTGGAATGAAATGAAGACGTTGTTCTTGGAGCGTTACTTCCCAGCGTCTAAGGTTGGTAGCATAAGGAAGGAAATCTGTGGCATTAGCCAACAGACTGGGGAGTCTTCATATGAGTATTGGGAGATATTTAAGAGGCTATGTGCTAGCTTCCCCCACCACCAAATAAGTGAACAACTCCTGATCCAATACTTTTATGAAGGACTATTTCCATTGGACATGAGCATGATTGATGCAACAAGTGGGGGAGCACTGGTGGACAAGACTCATGCTGCACCTAGGAGTTTAATTTGTAATATGGCAGCCAATTCCCAACAGTTTGGAGTTCGTAATGTGGGTTTAGTTAAGGGAGTAAATGAGACAAACTCTAAAGTAGAGCAGCAGCTTGCGCAATTGACTAGTATGGTTCAACAAATAACCTTAAGTCAGCAAGTGAGATTTTGTGGCATATGTCAGTTGGTGGGGCATCCTACAGATGCATGTCTTACACTTCAAGAGGGCATCAATGAGAATGTAAATGCAACGGGGGGATTCCTAGGGAAACCTAGGAAAAGGTATGACTCTTATGCTATAACTTATAATGAAGGGTGGAAGGAACATCCTAATTTTCGATATATGAATCAACAACAAACTGTACTTACTAGTCCACTAGGGTTTCCTTACCAACAAATGCCTCAACAAGCCTATGCAGCTCGTCCTTAACAACCCTTATCTCATAAGCTCAGGATCCATCAATGGAGGATATGCTAAAAACGTTAGTGGCCTCCAATATATAGACTCAAGTAATTCTTCAAAGCGCTCAAGCGTCCTTGAAAAATCTAGAGAATATTATGGGTCAAATAGGCACTTCATTAAGTCAAAGTGAACCACATAATCAAGGAAAGTTACCTTCACAATCTGTTAGGAATCCAAGGGAAAACGCCAATGCCATCACATTAAGATATGGCAAGACTTATGATCCACATACTATTCCATCAAGTTCAAACGACACGCCATTGCCTCCTACTCAACTCTCCTAAAAAGAAAAAGATGAAATCCCAACTACAACACCCAAACCTAAACCAAATATTCCCACTTATGTCATTACTCCTCCATTTCCTAGTTGTTTGAGAAAGACAAAGAAAGATGAAGCTGAATAGGAAATACTAGAGACTTTTCACAAGGTTGAGGTAAACATTCCCTTACTTGACACCATTAAACAAGTACCTCGATATGCGAAGTTTTTAAAGGAGTTATGCACCAATAAGAGGGAGCTAAAAGGGAATGAAAGGTGAGTGTGGGGGAAAATGTTTCAGCGGTACTTCAAAAGAAACTCCCACCAAAGTGTAAGGATTCTGGAACATTCACTATTACTTGCACAATTGGAAGTAAAAGAATTGAAAGATGTATGTTAGATTTGGGTGCTTCAATCAATGCAATGCCTTACTCTATTGATACCTCTTTGAATTTTCGAACACTTGAAGAAACGGGGTGATCATTCAATTAGAAGATCATTCTAATGCCTATCTAATGGGAGTAGTAGAGGATGTATTGGTTAAAGTAAATGAATTTGTGTTTCCTGTGGATTTCTACATTCTTGATATGGAAGATGACTCAGTTCAATGCTCTACACCAATTTTATTGGGAAGGTCATTTTTAAAGACTGCTAGAACCAAGATAGATGTTCATGAGGGCACGTTGACTATGGAGTTTGGTAGTGAAGTGATTCGCTTTAATATTTTTGAGGCTATGAGGTATCCAAGTGAAGTTCATTCAGTTTCTTCAATTGATATTTTGAACTCATTGTCGCAAAGAATTCTTGATTTACATGGAGAGGATGGGTTAGATGTTGTTTTGAGGGAGCCAATGGACTTGAAGAAAGAGGATGTCACTAATGAAGTAAAAGAGATGGTGGCTGCACTTAATAGTGGTGGACAGGTTTCTAAAGAGGTACCATTCATAGAGTTGCCTATTTCTCATGAGTAGCTTGAACCATATGTTAAATCACCACTCAAGCTTGAATTAAAACCACTACCAGATCATCTAAAATATGTTTACTTGAGTGAGAAAGAAACATTACCAATCATTATCACCACATACCTTACCCAAGTACAAGAGGACTGTTTGATAAGGGTACTTCAGGAATATAAAACAACCATAGGGTGGACCATAGCAGATATTAAGGGAATAAGCCCAACTATGTGCACGCACCATATTCTCCTTGAAGATGGGTCAAATCCTTATAGAGAAGCTCAAAGAAGGTTAAATCCACCTATGATGGAAGTATTTAAAAAGGAGATAGTGAAGCTCTTAAATGTGGGTGTGGTTTACCCTATTTTAGATAGCAAGTGGGTGAGTCCAGTTCAAGTAGTTCCTAAGAAATCATGCATCACTGTGGTAAAGAATGATGAGAATGAATTAGTGCCCACTAGAGTCCAAAAGGGATTGGAGTGGACAAGGCCAAAATTGATCTCATTTGTTCTCTTCCACCACCATCAAGTGTAAAAGAAAGAAGATCCTTTCTTGGTCATGCAGGTTTCTATAGGTGGTTTATAAAGGATTTCTTAAAGATTGCTTCACCACTATGAAATATTATTCAAAAGGATGTGGCCTTTGAATTTAATGATAAATGTTTGCCCACATTCAAAAAATTGAAGGAATTCTTGGCATCAACGCCTATTATTCAGCCACCGAATTGGGAGTTATTATTTGAAATAATGTGTGACGCTAGTTATTATGCAGTAGGGGCGGTCCTTGGACAAAGAGTTGGTAAGGTTCCTCATGTTATATACTATGCCTCTCAGACTCTTAATGATGCTCAGTTGAGTTATTCGACAACGGAGAAAGAGCTTTTAGCAGTCATCTTTACTCCCAAAAAGTTTCGATCATACTTGATTGGAACTAAAATTATTCTTTACACTGACCATGCAACTCTTAAATATTTACTAGCTAAGAAAGAAGCGAAGCCCAGACTTGGGTTTTACTTCTTCAAGAATTTGATCTTGAAATAAAAGACAAGAGAGGGTCAGAAAACTTGGTGGCAGATCATTTAAGTAGACTTCTTCGAGATGAAAATAACTTGTCATTAAATGAAATTTTTTCCGACGAACAACTCCTAGCTCTTAAAGAAGTTACTCCATGGTTTGCCGATATTGTAAACTATTTGGCCATTAAAGAGTTACCAGGAGACCTCACACAAGCTCAAAAGAACAAGATTAAGCATGATGCTAAGTTTTACATTTGGGATGAGCCTTATTTATGGAAACATTGTGCTGATAAAATCATTCGATGGTGTGTTCCCGATTCTAAATTTTAATCTATCCTTGCTTTCTCGCATTCTCATGCTTGTGGAGGTCATTTTGGACCAAAAAATAACATTCCATAAAGTACTTGACAATGATTTTTATTGGCCTACAATCTTCAACGATTCATATGCATATTGCAAGGCATGTGTCCGTTGTCAACGATTTGGTAACATGACTGCTAGGGATCAAATGCCCCAAACTCCCATATTTATTATTGAGATTTTTGATGTATGGGGCAATGATTTTATGGGACCATTTCCATCGTCATTCGATTTTGAGTATATTCTCTTAGCGATGGATTATGTGTCCAAGTGGGTGGAAGATAGTGAATCCAACGAGGAAGGATTGGAGCGTAAGACTAGATGATGCTCTATGGGCATATCTCACGGCATAAAAAACACCACTTGGTATGTCACCGTATCGGTTGGTGTATGGAAAACCTTGTCATTTACCGGTTGAAATAGAGCATAAAGCTTTGTGGGATGTGAAAAAGTATAGCATGGAGATGGATAATGCATTCCAACAAAGAATGCTGCAATTACAAGAGCTTGAGGAAATTCGTAATGATCCTTATGAGAGCTCTAAGATTTACAAAGAAAAGACCAAAGCATTTCATGATCGAAATAGGATTATTCGGAAGACTTTTGATGTGGGACAGAAAGTATTATTGTATCATTCTCATCATAAACTCTTTCTAGGTAAGTAGAAATCCTGATGGATTGGACTTTTCATAGTTTTACACCATTATCCTAATGGAGTGGTGGAAATCACAAGTCCATCAATGGGAAAAATACTCAAGGTTAATTGTCAGAGATTGAAGCCTTATTATGAGTCTATCGAGGAGGAACAAGCTACTGTGATTCACCTCTTCGATCTGGAATATGTTGATGAATAATGAAGAAGTTTCATGTTGAGCTAGCAACGTTAAACTTAGCAAAGTTTATGTAATTTATTTTTGTTTTTATTTTAATTTTAGACATTTTTGTTTATTTTATTTTTCATTGTAATTTTCCTTTAGACCTTAGTTTTTATTTTTTTATGCATTAAAGAACAGTGAAAATTGTGAAAAAAAATTGAAAAAGTGGGCAATGGCCTAGTGGCCATGGTCATCCTCATTCCAGGCTGCGACCTGGAGAACAAGGAGTAGTGGCCGCAACCGCCAATAAGCCCAGGCCATTGCCACCTTACGATTTCAGCTCTTTCCATTTTAAAAGCTCCTACGTCAGTTTTTCTCCCATTTATCACAAACTTGCTTCAACACCTCTGACCCTCCTCGCTCATTTCACCACTCATTTCCATCCTCTCTTACTTAATTTCCTACACCAAATCACCATAAATTATGTTAGGGTTTTATGCCCTAATAAAAACCCAAATTCTTTGTAATATCATTTTATTATAAATAAAAGAATATAAATCATTTTTTGACTTGGTCAATAACTTTGCTCACATTTTTATTTTCATGATTATTTATTTAATATAAACTTCTATTAAATCCCGAGAATACAGCTAATCGTATTTATAGTGACGTAATCACAGTGGAATATAAATATGATTATATGTTAAAAATAAGTTAGTCATAAGATTAGTCAGTGCACATGATTTACACTGACTTGCCAATCTACGATATGTTCTACTTACACATTGCAGTGTTATGTTCTTTCCAGAACATTAGCAAAGTAGATAAGATCAGATGTATTTGTTACATCAGATAGGACCGATATTGACAGTTGATAGGATAAGTAAACATACCGTTATTATCTATTCTAGTCATATCATATAGTTGACCATAGGTCAATTCAATCTCAATTATGAGTGGTTATTATTCTAACTGATTGTATTATTTGAGTTCTTTGACTTGTTCGTTACCAGCTTACCCTACGGACTAGCCCATACTTACATCTTGGGAACTCGGTAGTATAATTGAGTGGGAGTGTTAATCATAGAGATGAACATCTATAGCTTCTAATGAAGAAGTGAAATGATGGTTTCCTTTTAGTTTGGTTCAAGTTGCTAAATGATAGAGATCTCATTTCAGTAATTAATATTAGTTTACTGAAATATCATTTACAAGGAACTAAGTGTTTTAAGGATAAAGTACAATGAGGGGTAAAACGATATTTTAGTCCCATCTCATTGTAGACCGTCTATAGAGGATTGAGTGACAATTATGGTTGTAACAATGGATAATTAATAATGTATCTATATCTGTTATAGAGCATTCTATGAATTCAAGAGTGCAATTTCGAGTCTTTAGTAGAGTCACAAGGAATTAATAAGTTAGTAAATTTATTTGTTAGATTTATGATAACTTATTGGAGCTTGATTTCATAGGCCCATGGTCCTCACTGTAACTTGAATAAAATCATTGAGATAGTCTCAATTAATTGATTTAATTATCAATTAGAATTATCAGAGTTGATCAGGTCAATTTTGGATAGTTTCATCGAGTTATGTAATTTTGAGAAGAAAAGAGAAATTATGGCAGATTTATTAATTAAAATAAATTAGTATCTAAATTAATAGATAAGTTTAAATCAAGGTTCAAATTATAAATAATTAATTTGATAAATGATTTAAATAATTATTTAATTAATTAAATCAATAGAAAATAATACAGGCCTTGATTTTAAGTCCAATGGGCTTATAATCAAATGGGAAATTTCACGGGCCTAATGCCCATGATAATTTCTACCTAGGGCTGTTAATTGCCTATTATTTTATTGATTTTTAATCAAATTAAATGGCCTAATTGATTCTATAAAAGGAGTGCTAAGTGAGAGATGAAAACATAAGTTCAAAAGTCTAAAACACAAGTTTTTGATAGTTTTTTGATTCTCTCTAAACACAAGTCATTTTCTAAGCCTCTTTGTTCTTTTCTCTTCTTCTCTCTGTATCTATCTCATGTGTTGAGAATTTCCCACTCTAGTCTAGGTGATTCTAAGATACTTTGGAAGACTATGAAGATAATTGATGATCTGTTCAGTTTCTTGGTAATACCCTGCGACAGAAAGGATACAAGGGTTAGAGAAATTGAAGGAATGACTCATTCATTCCGCTGTGTATAATGTAAGTATTCTTATCATTAATTCTCTTTGAATTCAATTTTAGAAACATGTTCTAGGTTATCTCATATTAATTTGTTTAATATTAGATCTACATGAAAATAAATAAAGATCCTGTATAAGTTTTCCCAAAAAATGGCCTCAGAGCCTTTGGTAATCTTTATTTTCATGCATGAACATGTTAAAAATTGAATTATTTGATGTGTTTGAATAATTGGATGGATTTTCATGTTTTTATGAAGTATATTGATTTTATGAGATTATTAGCAATTTTTACGTTATTTTGTTGTGTATTCTATGCCATTAATTTTTATGTATGAATTATGTTGTGTAAAACATGTTAAAAATTAATTAGAAAACATTTTTGGTTTGAAAAATTGCACAAAATTTGCCTGGCTGCCATGCGTGTGTGCAACCGCGCTCGCCCCGTGCGCACATCGCGAGCACTCGCGCACGCTCCTATGCACGTCACCCAGCATCTGCGCGCACGCTTGCGCATCCCCCCAGCTGCGCGCGCACACCCCTCAGCAGCCACCCCTGTCTGCGCGAGCGCACTTGCGTGCACACTAGGCACCATGAACAGTACTCGGCACAGGTACTGTTCATCAATTTTTTTAAAAGTTTTTTTTTAAAATTAAAGAAATTAAATTGTGAAAATTAATTATTTATAATCAAAGCCAAAAATATCAGATTTATTGTTGTATTTAAAAATGTTTTTTAAAATAATATATTTTTGTTGGTTGAGATTTAAATAATTAGATATTTTCTACAAATATTCAAATTCAAATTTAAAAATAGACTAACAACTTAATTTTAAATCTTTTAATATATTAAAATATTAGAATTAAGATATCAGATATTTAAGATATTTTCTTTTAAATACTTGATATTTTTATTAAATCTTTATTTTAAAATATGAATATCTGTTTATTCTATATTTTTTAATATTTAAATTATTTGAAATTTGAAATTTGTTAGTTAGATATTTTCATGGATATTTGAATTTGTTTAACTGTTTTGAGATATTTTTGGGTTGTTATAACTATTAATTTTTTTTAAATGGTTAAAATATTTGCTAATAGTTGTAACAACACAAGATATTTTTGAAAGACAGTTAAGATATTGATTTTAAAATTGGTCAAATTTTGAAAAATATCATTTTTTTCAACCAATTAATAAAGTATTTTTTTTAATAAATGGGATTTAAATTAACTTTGGTTAATTATTGATAAAACCTATTTAAATTAAATTAATATTGTTTTTTCAAATTAACCTAAACTAAGTTGATTGTTGATAAATGAAATTTAAATTAACTATTGTTAACTATTGATAAATTTCATTTAAATTGACTTATTTTTTTTGTAAAATTTTAATTAATTCGAATTTTTTGATAAATTCTAGAAAATTAATTTTTTGCAAATGAAATAAATTGTGGTATTTTTGCATAAATTCATAGAATTGCTCATATAGTAACATGATTAGGCCCATCCAACTATAACATGTCTATTTGCACTATATGTGATATTTTTTCAATTGGGCTTACATGCATATAGTGGCCCGTATGTTTGCTTAATATATGGATTTTTCCAAATAAAATATTCATAAAATGATAGGTTTTATTTGGGCCTATTAGAAAATGTAAAGTTTAAATTCTTCTCTTGTGGGTGGTTCCACTTGTGAAGGCCCATTTGATTTACATGACTACCGTGTGCCTAATCAATTAATAACATTTAATAAAACAAATGTTTAAATTCTTGTCTTTTGGACCTTGTATGGAAGTATGGGGGCCTTAGTTTTCTATGACCATTGGGTCGAACAAGCGTGTAATGCGCTCTTGATTAGATCTAATCATATCGACCAGCGCTCAGCACGCTATTGCCGCCCTTGACTAATAAGTCAATGCGTTACGACCAGCGCTTGATGCTATTGCCATCCTTGACTAATAAGTCAATGCTTTACGACCAGCACTCAGCGCTATTGTCGTCCTTGACTAATAAGTCAATACTTTTCTCAGGTATATAATGCTACCAGGCATTCATATCATAACAAACATCCATATATATAGAGCAATCAACATGCTTCATCGATAATCACAGGCATAATCATAATCATGCGCATTTATAGGGGCCAATGCCCAATCAAAATGATATCCAGCGTTCGGGCCAAGCCCTAATCATGTATGTCATAGGTGCAGTTTTCTTATGTAATGACCATACTATTTCTAAGGCCTTGGACCATTAAAACTACTAGACATAACTACTATTTTTGAGAAAACATACATAAGAAAATAATCATAACTTTAATAAAACCCCAAAATAAATATTGAGAAAATTACAAAATAAGATGTAAAATATGGTAGGGGTACCCATTGTTTAATAAAACATAAAACATAACTTTAAATCAATTGCTCAAAAACTAAATGCGGAATTACAAAAGAAACATAATTCAAAAGACTAAAATAAACGTCATCCTCGATCGACACGCAGTCCATTCATCCTCAACACACAAGCCAAGCTGCCAAGAATCCTTCCGCCTTCCATTATCACTTTCCTGCATCACACTAAAAAAATAAAGGAATGAGCCTAATGCCCAGAAAGGAAAATCTATTAAAAACATACATCATAATTCATAAGCATAAGACTATATCATAAACATATACTATAAAACATATGACTATAAAAACATATATCATATAGGACTACAATATTAATGGCCATTAAATCATTAACATGGCATGTGATAAACCATCTAGGTCCTCTGTCTACTAATCGAGGTAGGTAGATCACATGGTAGTATATGATAACCCATCTAGGTCCTCTACTAGTCGAGGTAGGGTAAATCATAACTCTAACCCATGAAATGATAAATGATCTAGGGGCTTGCTATCTAAGCAAGTCATATGCCCAAGTGACTAAAAACATATCATACATATACATATACATATCATAGCATAGCATAAACATATCATAACATATAAGCACAAAAAATCTACCCTATTTTCCTTACCAAAAGCAGAGATATTTGGGAACAAGAACGGGATTCAAACACTCCTATAAACCAACAATAAAAATGGTGAGAATCTAAAGAAAAAGATGAATATGATAACTAAACCATCAAGAAGAAACTTACCAAGAAGGACATTAAGTTTCAAGAACATAAATGCCTAATCAAGATTTAATAACAAGAGTTAGGATTTGAATAAAAGAAACTAAAGAAAACTATAGAATCATAAAGAACTGGACTTAAGGAATAGGAATACCTTGAATGACCTTATGAATTGGTCTAAACCTCAATACCGAAATCACACTATTTCTCACTTCCCAAGTGTTTATAAAAGCTTAGAATAGTAAAGCTTTAACCTAAAACCCAAGTGTATCTCTCTATAGTAACACTAGCACCTTGGAGGCTCTGATCAAATGCTTGAAGAATGAAGAAAATGGATGAGTACTGGGTCTTATTTTAGAGTTCAAGGAGTGAAACTAATCCCTTTTAATTTGAATAAATAAATGATTATAAAATGAAAAATATTTGAATTTTCGTTCAACTGACGCCGAGAACTCGGTCAAAGTCGTTCAAAGGCAGGTTTAGGTGGTTAAGGCTATTTTTAAAATTGAAAAACCAAACTTTTCAAAAAACTCACTTGGAGTCGATATATCGCCCCCCCCCGACATATCACCTCCCGCTGTATTCTCGAGCCTCGTTCAATCGTTCGTGAAGTTAACGTGTTTTCCGTATCTTCTGTAGGCAATATATCGACCCCTATGCTGAGATATATCGGCATACGTTGATTTATCAAACACGTATTTGCACTTTTTCAACATAATTTGAATTGTATAAACAACTTTGACTGAGTCATAATACGATCCTAACAACTGCTGGAAGGTTCTAGAGCTTCTAGATCTTTCTTTTATTAAAATTATTCATCAAAATACTTAATTCCTTAATAATCATGATTATGACAAGTGTCGTGCTCTTAATGGTTCTATCTAAACCTTAGGTTATAATAAATAATATATCTAGGACCAGCAATATTAATCAAACCTTATGCTATAATTAATATTCTTAAACTATAGGTTATACTTATAAAATCCATAACTGTTGCTATGAGTTTCCAACTAAGTCCCGACTTGAACCAAAATCCACGGAATCTAACATACTACTAACTAATACTAACTACCACTACTATCTAGCTAGCTAAGTAAATATTATGGGACACTATAATTCTCCCCTACTTAAAAGAATTTCTTCCCCGAAATTTACTTACCGAACAATTTCGTCCTCGAATTTCGTCCCACGTTGCCTCCCGTTCAGAACTATTACTCCATAGGACCTTGACTATTGGAATACTCTTAGACCGCAATTCCTTCATCCCTCTATCTAGGACGCTAACTGGTCGTTCCTCGTAACTCAAGTCTTTCTGGAGTGCTATCGTATCATACTTGAGGACGTGAGATGGGGCTGACACATATCTACGCAGCATCGAGATGTAGAACACATTATAGCTATCTGCTAGAGCTGGCGGCAGGGCTAATCTATGTGAAAATGTTCCCACCTTTTCCAATACCTCAAAAGGACCTATAAATCGGGGACTAAGCTTGCCTTTCTTTCCAAATCACTTCATACCTTTCATAGGAGATATCTTTAAGAAGACTTGATCTCCGACTTTGAATTCCACATCATGCCGCTTGGCATCCGCATAACTTTTCTGACGGCTCTGAGCAGCGAACATATGCTTTCTAATCAGCGCCACTGCATCCTGAGCTTCTCTAACATCTTCGAGACCAAGAAGTTGCCTTTCTCCTACCTCGTCCCAATGTAACGGCGATCGACACCTTCTTCCATAAAGCAACTCATAGGGTGCCATACCGATTGTTGATTGGTAGCTATTGTTGTGGGAGAATTCTATCAGCGACAAATACTTATTCCAAGATCCCCTGAAATTAAGTACACAAGCGCGCAACATATCTTCTAAAATCTGTATGGTATGCTCGGACTGACCATCGGTCTGAGGATGAAATGTCGTACTAAGACTTAACTTGGTACCCATGGCTTGCTGCAAGCTTCCCCAAAATTTCGATGTAAACACCAATCCTCTATTGGATACTATGTTCTTAGGAATTACATGTAGTCTTACTATTTCTCGGACATAAACGTCTGTGTATTGATCTACTGTATACGTAGTCTTGACAGGCAGGAAGTGAGCTGACTTGGTTAGTCTATCTACTACTACCCAAGCCGAGTCGTGCTGCTTATTTGTTCGTGGTAGTCCTATCACGAAATCCATGGCTATGTCTTCCCACTTCCATTCTGGGATACTAAGCTGTTGCAATAAGTCTGCAGGTCACTGATGTTCTGCTTTCACTTGTTGGCATACTAAGCATTTAGACACATACTCCGCTACATCTTTCTTCATTCCTGGCCACCAATATAATGCTTTAAGTTTGTGAGTCATCTTGGTCGACCCTGGGTGAACTGAGTATGAGGTATTGTGCGCTTCTTCTAAAATCTTCATCATAATCCCTTGATCATTAGACACACATACCCGATGCTTATATCTCAAAAATCCCTATCCTGAGATCGAGAAATCTGTGGCCTTGCCTTCTTTAACTGCATCCATATGTGCTACTAATGTGTCATCATGCCGTTGCCCGATCCGTATATCTTCTAACATACTTGACTGGATGGACAAGTTAGCCAGTTTACCAATAACTACTTCTATTCCGGCATTGATCAACTCATGTTGTAGTGGCTTTTCTATTCCAGCTATCGTCGATAGACTTCTAACATCAGCAACTACGTTAGCCTTTCCCGGGTGGTATAGGATTTCGCAGTCATAATCCTACACTAGTTCTAACCACCTGTGCTACCTCATGTTAAGCTCCTTCTGTGTGAAGAAATACTTAAAGCTTTTGTGGTCTGTATAAATCTCACACCGTTCTCCATAAAGATAATGGCGCCAGGTTTTCAAGGCAAAGACCACTGCTGCCAACTCCATATCATGCGTTGGATAGCATTGCTCGTACTCCTTCAGCTGCCTTGAGGCATAGGCTATCACATTGTCATTCTGCATCAGCACACAACCCAAACCTTGCTTCGACGCATCACAGTAGACTACGAACTTGTCGTTGGGTGTTGGTACACAAAGTACTGGTGCAGAGCATAACTTATCCTTAAGCAACTGGAAGCTCTCTTCACACTTATCAGTCCAGTTGAATCTTTGCTGCTTCCGGGTCAAGTTGGTAAGTGGAGTGGCTATCTTAGAAAATCCCTCTACAAACCTCCGATAGTATCCTGCTAGCCCCAGAAAACTTCTTACCTCTAACGCGGTCTTAGGTCTTAGCCAATCCTTCACAGCCTCTACCTTAGATGGGTCTACAACAACTCCTCCCTTGGATACTATGTTGCCGAGGAACGCTACTTGTGAAAGAGAAAATTTGCACTTTTTGAACTTGGCGTAAAGTTGATGCTCTTTCAATCGCAACATGGTCATCCTTAAATGCTCCTCGTGCTCGACTTCATCCTTTGAGTACACCAAGATATCGTCGATGAACGCTACGATGAATTTGTCGAAGTAATCCTTGAAGACCCTATTCATTAAATCCATAAATGCGGCTAGAGCATTGGTAAGACCAAAAGACATAACTAAAAACTCGTAATGTCCATAAAGAGTTCTAAAAGCCATCTTGGGAATATCCTCTTCCCGTACCTTGAGCTGGTGATACCCAAACCGTAGATCAATCTTTGAACATGGTAGCTCCACATAGCTGATCAAACAAGTCGTCAATTCAGGGTAGCAGGTATTTATTCTTAATTGTCAACTTATTCAGCTCGTGATAATCTATGCACATCCGCATGCTTCCATCCTTCTTCTTCACAAATAGAACTGGTGCTCCCCATGGCGAATGGCTCGGTCTAATGAAACCCAAGTCTAAGAGTTCTTGATATTTCGTCTTCAACTCCTTGAGTTCGGTAGGTGCCATCTGGTATGGTGCCTTGGAGATAGGCTCGGTGCCCGGTACTATCTCGATTGTGAAGTCAATTTCCCGAGTCGGCGGCTACCCTGGTAAGTCGTTAGTAAATACTTCTGGGAATTCCTTTATAATGTGGACGTCTCCAACCTTTAGTGGTGTTTCCTTTACCACATCCGTGACACTAGCTAAGAACATGTGACATCCTTTCTCTATTATCCTCTAAGCTCTGAGAGATGAAATAAGAGGTGTACGTAGTCCTGAAACTTTTCCCATATAGCATAGTCTCTGACCGTCAGGAGTCTCGAACGTTACTTGCTTATGTATGTAGTCGATGGTTGCACCATGCCTTGCTAGCCAATCCATTCCCATTATTATGTCGAAGTCTTTGATCTCTAACTCTATCAAGTCTCCTTCTAGTTCTACATCCTCAATTTTGATCGATACGCCTCGTACTATCCGTGATGATAGGACTATTTCACCCGAAGGCAATTCTGTCACAAACATAGTTCTAAATCTTTCGCAAGGTTTGTCTAATTTCTCTATCATTCCTAACGAGATATACGAGTGAGTGGCTCCCGAATCAAATAATACTGAACATACATTATTGAGGATAGGAATTTGACCTGTGACCTATAGAGTCCCAGAATATTTACTTAACTAGCTAGTAGCTAGTAGCAGTTATAGTATGATAGTTACTGTGGATTTTGGTTCAAGCCGGGACTTAGTTGAACACTCGTAGCAACACTTATAGATTTTATAATTTTAACCTATAGTTTAAGAATATTAATTATGGCAAAAGGTTTGATTTATATAGATGATTATAAAGATGTCATTTATTATACTATAAGGTTTAGATAGGATTAATAAGAGCATGACACTTGTCGTGTGCAGGTTTATTTAAGGATTTAACTATAGTTTAAATAAAAGAAAGTTCTAGAAAACTATAGACCCTTCTAAGACCATTAAGAGCATGACATTGGTCACAATCTTGTTTATTTGAGGAATTAAGCATTTTTAAGTGGATAATTCAAAAATAGAAGTTTCTAGAAGCTCTAGACCCTTCCAGAACTTGCTTGAATCGCGTATTACTCAGTCAAACCTGATTAATCAATTCAATTATTCTGAAAATGTGCAATTCAATGTTTAATATATTCACGTATGATGATATATCGCAGCCTAGGAGTCGATGTATCGCCACACGGGGAATACGAAAAACACATGAACTTGGCACAAACAAAACGACGAGCACTCAGGTAATAAGCCCAGGTGATATATCACCTATAATGGGTGATATATTGGCTCTAGGGCTATATTTTCAAATATTTTTGAAACTGAGCTCAATTCATTCCTTAACCACTTGACCAGCCTCTGAACGTTTTGACCGAGTCTTCAGCCTATGTTGAACGAATATTCAAATATTTTTCAATTAATATTCATTATTTTTATTCAAGCTATAAAGAGGTAGTTCACTCCTTGAACTCTATAAATAGGACCTAGTACCCAGCCATTTCTCTCATTCTTCAAGCTGTATTGAGAGCCTTCAAGCTGCTAGGGTTACTATAGAGATAAAAAATTGGGTTGGGGTATAAGCTTTATAAACACTTGGGAAGTAAGATAAATAATGTGTTTCCAATATCAAGGTGTAGTTCGGTTCTAGTACATTCAAAGGTATTCCTAATCTTAAGTTCATTTCAGTTTAATTCTTTAGTTTTCATTCAGATCCTAACTCATTGATTTCAATTCTTGGTTAAGTATTTTAGTTCTTACAACTTAAGGTTTCTTTTCGGTAAGTTTCATCTTGGTGGTTTAGTTCATTTCTTGATCATCTCTTTCTTTAGAAATACTCACATTCTTATTGTTGGTTTTAGGAGTGTTCCAAATCCCGTCATTGTTCTCATATCCCGGTGTTGGTAAGGAAAATAGGATAGATTTTATGTGTTTATATGTTATGATATGTTTATGTTATGATAAGTATATGATTAGTATGTTTTTCAGTCGCTTGGGCACATGACTTGATTAGACAAGCAAGCCCCGAGAATTTATGATTGGGCATATGACTTGTTAAGATAACAAGCCCCAAGAATGGATGATTGCGCATATGACTTGCTTAGATAAGGAAGCCCGAAGAAGTTATATTGGGCATATGACTTGTTTAGTTAACAAGCCCCAATAGTTTATATTGGCCATTAATGTTGTAGTCATATGTGATATATGTCTATAGTCATATGTTTTATAGTATATGAATATGATGTAGTCTTATGTTTATGATATATGTTGTATGTTGACAGTAGATTTTCCTTACTGGGCATTAGGCTCACTCCTTTATTTTTAGCTTGATGTAGGAGAATGAATATGGAAGGCGGAAGGATTCTTGGTAGCTTGGCTTGTGTGTTGATGATGAATGGAATGGATGGGTTGCGTGTCGATCGAGGATGACGTTTATTTTAGTCTTTTAAAATTATGTTTTGATGTAATTCCACAACTAGTTTTTTTTAAAGTTATGTTTTATGTGTTGTAAACCATGGGATCCCATACCATGTCACATTTTATTTTATATTTTTACTCTATTTTGTATTAGTACAATATTTTGGATTTTCAATAAAGATATGTTATTTCTTGTGATCGTATCAAAATAGTATCTATGTCTAGTAGTTTTAATCGTCCAAGGTCTTATAAATAGTTGGGTCATTACATGACCACTTTATTACTAGCGTCAGCTTCTCCTTGGGTTAAGGCAAAGACTCTGGCAGGAACCATCTTGTTGTCCCTTTTTTCCTCTTGCTTGAGTTGTGGACAATATTTCTTCCAGTGACCTTTCTGACCACAATTGTAGCATCCCTTGGTGTTTGCACGACACTCACCATGATGTTTCTTTTGGCACTTAGAGCATTGCGGGTATTCTACATAACCCGACTTATTGCCTCCATTGTTTGTCCGTGCTCTTTTATCGTTGTCGGACTGCTTATTGTCAGGATGCCTTCTCTTCTGACCATTATTATTGTTATGCTGATGGCTGTTGTTGTGGTTGTTCCGACCATTCTGAGGTTGACCCTGCTGTTTAGGCTCAGGCTTACTGGCCTCCTCCTTACTAACATTCACCTGAAGCCTTTCTACTTCTATAGCCGTTTCTAGAACATCGACATACGTAGTAGTTCTAGGATTTGCTAGCTTAACCCCTAGCTCAATCTTTGGTCTAAGTCCTCTAACGAACTTGGTAACCATCAGAAAGTCAGTTGGAACCAACTCTGGTGCAAACTTAGCTAGTCGGTCGAACTGCCGAGCATACTCTACTACCGTCAAGTTGCCCTGCTTCAGACTAGTGAAATCCTCGACTCTTGTGGCAATGACTGCCGAGTTGTAGTACTTCTTGTGGAATAGCTCCACAAATCTGGTCCACGTCATGGTGGTGACGTCGTGAGTCTGCTGAACTAAGTCCCACCATATTCTAGCATCCTTCATAAGCAGAGGCGAAATGTAGGATATGCGGTCTACATTGCCGAGATTCATGTGTGCTAGGATCGGCTCTACATTTCTGAGCCATTCTTCCGCCTTGAAGGGGTCAGTTGTCCCTTCAAAGTTTGGAGCGTGTTGCTTACGAAACCGCTCATAGATTGGCTCCATGTACTGAGCAGGGTATGTCACATAGTTCACCATTGGCCATCCCCCATAAGGACTTACTTGATGGGGTGCTTAAGCCATTTGTTGAGGATGCGGTTGCAGCTGAGGTGGAGTTGAGTCTGAGTCTGCGGCTGAGCCTGTTGTCGCTGTTGCTGCAACAATTCCTCCACTTGCTGTCAAAGTCTAACAATTTCTGTAATGTTGTCAACCGACAGCGGCAGTGCACTTTTGTTAGCAGCAGTAGTGGTAGCTCACGCTCCCCTTCTGCAAACTGGAGGGGCTACATTAGTCTCTTGAGCGACACTGGAGGCATTAACATTGGTGCGTGCAGACCTTTTGATCAACATCTTTAGGAGAGTGAAGAAAAACATGTTAGAACTTACCCTAATAGGCTCTAAACAAAACTTAGGCTAAGCAAACATAACTCGGACTTACTAATTATGATTTCTTATGAAAAATTATATAAGCCTTCTTTTTAATTAGGGTGTGTTTCTATACTTAGAAAAATAAGCCATCTTTATTACTTTCTAAGTCTGTTTCTAATCATCCTATATGACTTAATTCTCAAGCTCGAAACTCATCGTTGTTCCAAAGTTAACCATATTGAGGGAGGGATGGGATCAGTAAAATCGTTCCCACTACTATGGCCCCCTAACTCTCAATATAGAACCCGGTTCATTGATTTGTATCCACCCTCACCGAACTTGGTCATTATTTATTATGATTGTAAAAAAAAAAATCAAACTCATACATGTCATCAAAAATAACAATGATATTCATTTGGAAAAAGGTTTTCACTATATACAATCATAATTGAAAAAAAATAATACATAAAGAAATAAACTAATCTAAAAATCAGGATCTTCTACATCTGACCCTTCATCTAACATATCATCATCATCTATCTCCTCATAATCATCATTATCTTGAGCCTCAAAATTTCCTCTTGGAAGATTTGTAAAGATTCTATGTTTTTGCTCATTTGTGAATTGGAATTCGAATTCCATCTCATAGCTACCGGTAATTCATCTCCCATATTTCTTCTAAAGCTGCAATTACAGAAGGATAATCTTTAAAAAGCCTAATTACTAAAACATATTGCTCCGTAGCTCTCATCATGATTTGCTTAGTTGTTTGGAGGTGAACTATCTCCTTGTCGAATAAGAGTAATCTCTGAGTGATTCTTTCTAACACTCCTACTGTATTTCTTGGCTCTCTAACTCTTTTCAAGGCCTCAATGGCTCGGATATCCTCATAGGTCAAGGCTCCATCAATTCTAACCTGAAAACATAAGGCTAAAATGTTAGCTAAACACATAAACATAATAACTATAACATAAAATCTTACATTGGCGGTTAGATTAAGAGCTTGAGCGTGTGTATCAAATGAACTGTTGCTCTGATAACAACTGTAATGACCCAACTATTTCTAAGACCTTGGACCATTAAAACTACTAGACATAGCTACTATTTTTGAGAAAACATACATAAGAAAATAATCATAACTTTATTAAAACCCCAAAACAAATGTTGTGCAAATTACAAAATAAGATGTAAAATATGGTAGGGGTAACCACTGTTTAATAAAACATAACTTTAAATCAATTGCTCAAATATTAAATGCGGAATTACAAAAGAAACATAATTCAAAAGACTAAAATAAACATCATCCTCGATTGACACGCAGTCCATTCATTCCATTCATCCTCAACACATAAGCCAAGCTACCAAGAATCCTTCCGCCTTCCATAATTATTTTCCTGCATCACACTAAAAAATAAAGGAGTGAGCCTAATGCCCAGGAAGGAAAATCCATTAAAACATACATCATAATTCATAAGCATAAGACTATATCATAAACATATACTATAAAACATATGACTATAAAAACATATATTGTAATAGGACTACAATATTAATGGCCATTAACTCATTAACATGGCATGTGATAAACCATCTATGTCCTCTGTCTACTAATTGAGGTAGGTAGATCACATGGTAGTATACGATAACCCATCTAGGTCCTCTACTAGTCGAGGTAGGGTAAATCATAACTCTAACCCATGGAATGATAAATAATCTTGGGGCTTGCTATCTAAGCAAGTCATATGCCCAAACGACTAAAAACATATCATTGCATAAACATATCATAACATAAACATATCATAACATATAAGCACATAAAATCTATCCTATTTTGCTTACCAAAAGCAGAGATATTTGGGAACAAGAACGGGATTAGAACACTCCTATAAACCAACAGTAAAAATGGTGAGAATATAAAGAAAAAGATGAATATGAGAACTAAACCATCAAGAAGAAAATTACCAAGAAGGACCTTAAGTTTCAAGAAATTAAATACCTAATCAAGAATCAATATCAAGAGTTAGGATCTGAATAAAAGAAACTAAAGAAAACTATAGAATCATAAAGAAGTAGACTTAAGGAATAGGAATACCTTGAATGACCTTATGGATTGGTCTAAACCTCAATACTGAAATCACACTATTTCTCACTTCCCAAGTGTTTATAAAAGCTTAGAATGATAAAGCTTTTACCCAAAACCCAAGTGTATCTCTCTATAGTAACACTAGAACCTTGGAGGCTCTGATCAAATGCTTGAAGAATGAAGAAAATGACTGAGCACTAGGTCCTATTTATAGAGTTCAAGAAGTGAAACTAGCCCCTTTTAATTTGAATAAATAAATTATTATAAAATGAAAAATATTTGAATTTTCAATCAACTGACACCGAGAACTCGGTCAAAGTCATTCAAAGGTAGGTTTAGGTGGTTAAGGCTATTTTTAAAATTGAAAAACCAAACTTTTCAAAAAACTCACATGGAGCCGATATATCACCCCCCCCCCCCCCCCCCATAGGCGATATATCGCCTCCCCTTGTATTCCCGATCCTCGTTCGATCGTTCGTGCAAAGACGACGTGTTTTCCGTGTCTTCCGTAGGCGATATATCAGCCCCTATGCTGCGATATATCGGCATACGTTGATATATCAAACACGTATTTGCACTTTTTCAGCATAATTTGAATTGAATAAACAACTTTGACAGAGTCATAATACGATCCTAACAGCTGCTGAAAGGTTCTAGAGCTTCTAGATCTTTCTTTTATTAAAAATATTCATAAAAATACTTAATTCCTTAATACTCATGATTATGACAAGTGTCATGCCCTTAATGGTTCTATCTAAACCTTAGGTTATAATAAATAATATATCTAGGACCAGCAATATTAATCAAACCTTATGTTATAATTAATATTCTTAAACTTATAAAATCCATAACTGTTGCTATGTGTTTCCAACTAAGTCCTGGCTTGAACCAAAATCCACAAAATCTAACATACTACTAACGACTACTACTATCTAGCTATCTAAGTAAAGATTTTGGGACACTAAATCTTACCTCTGGTTCGAGCACAAGTTATATATAACGACCCTTGAGCATGATCCTACCCCAAGCCCTAGCGGTAACCTATTCACAACCATAAACGATGTTTCAATGAGTTTAAGTTCCAAAACCCAATCCCATGCTCTTGGGACCTCCAATTCTACCAAACAGGGTGGTGGAATTGTCCCCTGATCCCTTGGGAAAAAACACCAAAAAGTATACAAATTCATGCCCTGGAAAACAGGGTAGCGCTATGGCGCTGCCTTCCTGGCACTATGGCGCCATAGATAGAATCGCCAACCTTCCACCTGACCAGCATTGTAGCACCACATATTAGGTGCTATAGTGCCACAACCAGAGTACCCAATTTCTGGGTTTTTCTCTTTGTGTTCTCTACGTCTCAATCCTAAAAAATTGATCCCAAACCTCAGCCAAACCCACAACTGAACCCAAAAACTAGTTCTACACGTCTTAGTCATCAAAACTAAATCAAAACTTCCCAAAAAAACCTCATTGCTTTCCCAAAACTAGCATCAAATTATAAACTCAATAAAAATTGTAAAACAGAGGAAAAAACTCAAGATTGAAGCTTAGAGTATCATTACCTCAAGAACTAAAGAGTTTCCTAGCCATACCCCAAGGAATTCCCTAGCTTCAACTCCTTAAATCCAAGCTTTGTCTCAAAGAATCCAAAGAGAGGAGAGAGAGAGATTAACCGAGAAGTAGAGAGAAAGAGAGAAGTGTTGCTCTTTTTTGTGTTGTGTGAGGTTTCCTTCAGCCAAGGGTAAGTGACTAAGTCATTATCTTATCACCAAAATGACCCTTTTGCCCTTAACCCCTAATTGCCACTTAATGCCCTTAAGGCTATTTTGGTCTTTTACCATCACAATTCACCATTTATTTAAATAAATCTTAGCTGTCTCCTATACACCAAATAAATCCCCATTACTCAATAATTCCTGGTAATGCGCTAAATTACCAAATTATCCCTAGGCTCACTCCGAGCTCGGTATTTGACCCCATTATGACTAAACCGCTACTTTGCTCACTAGGATTGTCTCATGCCGAATTTCTCAAATATATCCACATAATAATGTGGTCTCATCATATATCACAAATATATAATCATATGTAACCCCCTGGGTAGCCAAGACCATTACACTGTGTATTTATAAAGGTGCGGGACTCGCTAATCAAGTCATTTAGTAAAAAACGTGTCACTGACATCACTAATGAACTAGGGATAAAAGGTTTTGGTCATAAAATATACATTTCATATAATTAAACGTTTTATACAAGGGATACCAAAAGAAACAGTGTTTGAAAGTCAGTTTACAAAATTTTCAAAGTACAACGATCGCTAGCCACTTTAAGGCAAAACAGGTTTTAATGGTCCTCTTGTTCTTGTCTCCCCCTCAATCGTGGCGGCTAAGCAGCTGATCATGTACATTCTTCCCTCAGAGCTCTCCAATTCAGGGTTGATCAAGCTTGCCCTTACCTTTACCTGCACCACGTAGCACTCGTGAGCCAAGGCCCATCAAGAAAATATAATATTATAGCACAAACAATGATAACAATTAAATAGCCCTTAAAGCATGTTCATATACTTAACATACCACATTAGTCACATAGTCCATAGGCACAACCAGAGAATCAACAAACCAACACTCAGCTATTCAACATAATAAATTTATCAATCAATAATAATAATAATCAATTCATATGATAATCAGGGTCGACGCCCTTAGGTTGCACCCTATGTTTACCCCCATTGACTCCGGTCCGCTTAAACTGAGCTCAGTGAATAATAAGCTGTCCTCAGCTACCAGTGGCTGAGCCGCGCCCTATGCGCCAATATAAACTCCAGCACCCTTAGCCCGTTTGTTCATTATTCGCATGGCATAATACCATCCTTCATAAAGCATACAAAATAGGGAACTCTTAGTCCCACTATAAACTCACAACCGGGTGTAGTTTTCTTACCTATGTACCGAGCTTCTTGAGCACAGAAATCCTGAGCGCGGTCCTCTAACCCAGGCCTTTTCGAATACCTAGTCACAACACATACATTGCACTCTCATTACTAACCAATTCATAATCATCTCCCGGAACCAATCCCGTGCTCTCGGGACCTCCCGTTTCCCCGCACAAGGTAGCGGAAGCATCCCCCAAGCCCCCTAAGCCAAAACCCTAAAAACTCAAATTTCCCCTGTCTTGAAATTAGCCTAGTGCTGCGGCACAGCCCTATAAGGGTCGTGGCGCCCAGAGGGGTCCCTATCTCCTGATTCAACCTAGCGCCGTGGTACGGAAGAACAGGGATGCGGCGCTCATACACGAACCTAGAAAAACTAGCATTTTTAACACTCAAACCTCACTCAAAACCATCCTAACTCCACAATCCAATTTTCACAAACTTCTAGCACGTTCCCGGCAACACAATCCAACAAAAACCTAACCTCGAAACTCACCAAAATCCCACTTCAATTTATGAACCTCAAAAGCTTAAAAACATCAAAACCAGTCAAGAAAACATCAAGATTCAGACATTAAATCACAAATTCGAGTTTACCTTTACTGAAGCACCAATTCTCTAAGGAATTTATGAGCTAACTCCAAGGTTCCTAGCTTCAATTCAGCCTTCAATTTCAAAACCCAAAAACCTCTTAGAAATCAATGAAAACCACAGAATTTAAATACCCAAAAGTGTAATTCAAGTCTTACCTCAACCCTGGTTGAACTCCTTAGCTGAATACTAGACTAATCTTCAAAAACCTCAGCTCAAATCACTGAGTTCCTAGCTGAATTCCTTAAGTTCCACTGGTTTTCCTTTGAGAGAAAGGAGAGAAAAGAGAAGAAGATAAAAATGAGAGAAGGAGAGGGTCAGTTTAAGTTTTTTTCTACTGTTTTCTCAACTTTACTTAGTCTAACCTTAGTTAATTAAGTCAATCCCGAGGCTCAGGGTACCAAAACGTCCCCGAGGGCAAAAATGGTAAAATTCCCCAGTATTCCCATCTAAGCTTCCTAACCTCAAATATATCTCCAATTATTTATTTCTATAACCCGATAACCCAAATAACCATCTAATACCCAAAATACCCCTTGACTTACCCCAAGTCAAGTATTAGGTCCTGTTGTGACTTTCTCACTAACTAGCTCCCTAGGATCGCCTCAAGTCGCATGCTGCAGATTTACCCACATAATAATGTGGTCCCCACAGATATCACATATAATCATATTTACGCCCTCAACAGGCTAAAATTACAAATATACCCCTTTAAGCTTAACGGGGCCTACATGCATACTAACACTTGTAGACATGCATTTCATATATACTCATACAATCACACAAGCATGCTTATCACAGAATCATGCATTAAGCTAACAAATTCACACATAAACCAATCGTGCCCTCCTAGCACACTAATCACGACCCTTAAGCCTTATTAGTGATTCTGGGTCGTTAGATCATATATTCAAATATACCCCTAACAGGTCAAAATTATGAAAATGCCCTTCTAATAAGAAATTGGCCCACATGCATGCAAATATAGCCATATAATAACATAACTCACATAATCATGAATATAATCAAATAATAACAAAATAAAACAATTATTTCCCTCATGGCCCCCTAATCCAGGCACTAAGCCATTTTAGGGAATTTGGGACGTTACACGGAACCTACTGTCTCAGCAAGCGAATCTCTTCCTCTTGACTCTAAAGTGTGGCTTGCATATCAACATGCATCTGCTGCCAGTTATCAGGGATTGGTGGAGGGTTCTGACCTTGGTCATCATTTCTCACCTTGATCTCAGCGACGGCTAGTCGAACTGATCGCCTTGGAGGTATAACTCTCCAAGTATATCTGCAATCAACGACTCAGCTGATCACGCAATGATAACAAGCTTTTGAAGTCACCCCATGGTCCAATGCAAAAAATCAAGCAAAAATATTCAATCACAATGCTAACATGCATTCCAATAATACTAACATACAGTAGCGATGCTAATAAGCATGCCTTATCATGTGCACATAATAGTCAAGGGCCATGCCCTATCAGTATATCTCATGCTCCCTAATAAAATGGAGGATAAGGCATTTATATTTCATTTAAGTAGTTAAATACATAACCACATATATATAGTTACAAAACCTTGAGTCAAGCTTGTCTTTAGTGGCGAGTGTACATGTCCAGCCAGTCTTTAGGAACCCTTAAACCTAGACCTCTTTGATACCAAGTTGTAATGCCCTGGAGAGCCAAGACCATTGCAATGTGTATTTTAAATAGTGCTAGACTTGATAATCAAGTCATTTGGATATAAACGTGTATTTAAGGATAATTAATGAATTAGGGTTTAAAGATTTTGATCGTAGGAATAGTTGTTTCCATTAAAAATTTTGAGTCTATACATGGGATCCCAAAAATAAGTGTTTACGAGGAATTTACAACTTCAAAATTAATTACAACATAAGTCGGCCTAAGCGGAAAAATTAAGTTTTGGCATTAGTCCCTGTTGATCCCTCGACCGTGGCGGTCGAGCAGCTGCATATGTACATGCCGCCACTAAAGCTCTCCAACTCATGGATGGTCTAGCTTTCCCTTTCCCTTACCCGCACCACATAGCACCCGTAAGCCAAGGCTCATTAAGAAAACTTAAATCAAACATATAGATAATAAATTTAGCTGTAATAACCTGCTCAACAAACACATAACCCAATTTAGCAATCAATGAGTTAGACAAGTGCAATCGACACTTCTGACTATTTAGGTGACATTCAGGCTCGTCTCTCATAGTCCGAGCTCTCAAATCTTATTGCTGAACCTGTCTCTCTTAGGCCGGGTTGCATTATGCACGCTTGATGTTGACCCCGACTCCCTTAGGCCGAGCTTTCATATTAGATATAATCAAACATATAGATTGCATAACACACAATTAGATGCAACATATACAAGTATGCCTAATCGAATAATCATATTTATAACCACAGTCATATTCATTTACTGGGGTCCAATCCCTGATTATAACCCAGGTGCAGTTTTCTTACCTCGAGTCCCGAGTGGATAGTGTATGGTGATCCCGAGCGTGATCCCTATTCCCGAGCCCTAGCTGTATAAACTAGTCACAATGCAATAATGGTAACTGTTTACCGAGTTTTTTGGAAACTAGAATAATAAAAGATAAGAGAGATTATGGAGAAAGGGTCTAGAAGTTGTAAGCTAGATTTTTATGTGGTTGGGGCGTTAATTAGCCTTAGTCCACGAGTCAGTTGTATTAGAGCTTAGAGAATCTTAAACAATGAAGTTTTCTACAAGTTTTAGCAGAGTAATTGTATACACGCTAAAAAGAGATCCCTTCTCCAGTGCTCTGTTGCATGTATTTATAGGTTCACAGGTGCACTGGGCTTGGGCCGGGCTAACCCGGGCCCAATAAAGGTATAAATACTGCTGGCTCCTCTATTGGAAGCCCAATACAAAGGATTAAAACACGAAAGAAAAATATTAATCTAAATCCATTGGGCCAGCCCAAACCATATCCATCATGCGACAAATTGGAGCTTTGGTATGGGCATTTCGAGTTACGAGGCAGCCTCAGGGGACAAGATTGGTCAGATCAGTGGCTGCACAGGTCTGAACCAACGGCATACAATCTCGAGGTGGCCTTTTCTACAGGGGAAACGAGGGAACAACTCCCACGCTTCCTGCGACGCAGTCAGGGTCACGGATGCTTTATCCTGCCAACCTTGGAGAACCGACCCGGGTTCGTTTACCCAGGTCCCTTTTCGTTTGTCGAGGTCCTGTACCATTTACCAAGACCCTGGACCATTTACCAAGAGCCCGGACCATTTACCAGGCTTCGGGATCACCCACATTGATCCCGACTGCTATCCGGAAGCCAAACATACCACTTCCCAAATGAATGTCCGGACAGTACTCTCCTGACGCCCTTCGGGCCTCGCCTGGAATCGGGTTGTCGGTATCCATTATACTTCCTGCCAAATGGGCCTGGGCTGGGCCCAAACTTATTGGGCCAGCCCGTGGGCTTGAAACGCGGGTCCGGGCGCTTGACAGGAAACGAGGATAACATTTACCCCCAAGCCTTCATTCGGGCTTGCGCGGTGGAGGCTTGTGTCTGTTCCGGATCCTCTCGACATTCTTCCCGGTTCCTTCTCAGAGCAACTGGTGTGCGGCATGGGGCATCGCATGCTGGACGACTGTGGAGCCCAGACCGTTTATCAAAGTCCGGGTTCATTTACCACTGTCCCAATTCATGACAAGGGGTACACATGTCTCCTAGCAACTGTTGCATCGATGGCACTTAATCCTGAAAGGTCAACAACCACCTCAAGGGTCGCTAGGCTAGGGCTACTATGTCAGCTCGGATCACAAAGCGTCCCATCCACACGGGCGCTTTCCATTATTACTTCTGCAACAAGGAAGACCGTAGGATGAGGCGACCTTTGAAGAGCCTCTCTCTCTGGGACGTCGGATCGGAATGATGCGGATCACACCTCGGGGGTACCTTGATCCAGCACTCTAGTGGATCCATTAATGCCCCTGCACGATCCTGGGCCATCCGATAGGGGGACCGATTCCAACCGCTAGATCAAAATTCATCGCCTGGGCTGTTATAAATACCCCCAGGCTTTCATTTGAAACCTTTACACTCTCGGGTCAGTCAAAGAACTCAAAGGATTTGTTTATGGTCAAGCTTGCCGACGATATCTTCCACCGTCTGCTCTGCCTGCGCCGTCGCCTTTTTCCAACGGTTCCGATATCTGCACCCTTGCCCGAGCAGACGTCGCTAGCCTGCCCTTTTGACGAGCTGCTGAATCGTCTCCACCATTTCAAGACTGAGATTCTACTGTCCTTGCTACCAGACAACCACCATTTTTCACGACCAGCAACTTATAGTGAGTTTCTCTGCCTTTTGCCTTTGCACCTTTATACGTAGGTAAACGTAGTTTTCCTATCATTTTTCTTATCTGCTTAGGCTGCTAGACCTTGCCTGTGTTTAGAATTAGTGTTAAGGAAAGACAGCCTGGTCCATGCCGCTCTGAGCCTTTTTTGGATTCGGGTGATTCTCGAACAAGTGGTGATGGGCCGACTTAGGAGTGTAGCCTATTTTTCGTTCCCGATTAGGATCTTCCGGATCCTTGGTGATCCCGGACCTGATCCAGAGGGGACTCCAACCAGTTCGTAGGAGAGCCCCCGTACCTTAACCAACCTTCTTGAGTTTTGGTACTGATTTCTTGGTTTGTTTCTCTGTTTTGCTCCCAGATCACCAACCATGACATCGGGCGTCATCCTTCATTCGGAGGAGGAAGTTAACAAAGCCCCTGTTGTTCTTCTCGGGTCCAGGAACCCCAAAGGCAACGGGTGGGAGATGGATGTGGTGTCAAACTTGTTTCGAAACTACCGGATGCTATACGTCCTCGAGAAGAGCTTGGGCGTGGAGTCGACTCCCAGACTGTTCCACAATCGCCTGGCCCAGGAAAGAGGAGAGGGCCCACACCTCCGTGAACGGGTTCGGGGCCTGTAGCGTAGGCCACATCAGTGCGGGGGCTACGCTCCCGCTCCATCATTACTTCGTGCGGTTCCTGACATTCGTGGGGATTGCGCCCTTCCAGCTTCTGCCCCAAGCATATCAGTTGCTTGCGGGATGGCGTGTCTTTTGCTTCGCGAGGGAGAACCTGGAGCCGACCCTCGCAGAAATCTTGTACTTCTACAAGATGGAGCCGCAAGTCAATGTCAAGGACAAGACCTTGGATGGCTTCTACAGGCTCAAACCGCGGGGCAACTATTCCGCCCCTACTAGCGCCTGGAAGCATCGCCCGGACGTCTGACACTACTGGTTCATGACGTCCGGGTTCCTCATAGAGAAGAACCCCACACTGATGTGGAGCGAGTGGGTAAGTGGTTTCCCGTTCCTTTTTCTTGTCTTTGTCCTCTTTTCTTCCCCTTTCTTTTATTCTCACCACACCATCTCGGGTGGTAGGACCATTTGCCCAGACTCCCCTCACCCAGTTCATCCTGGATCGGCAAAAGCTTTACTCTGAGCTAAGCACGGTGGACCTGGACGTGGGGGGCTATGTCAACACTGACAAACTCTGAGTGATTGGAATGCTCGCGGCCCACCAAATGATCCATGCCCCGAGCCTTCGGGGGATACAATGCGAGAAAGACCCCGCGCTGAGGGAGGAGCTGACCCTGGAATACATCAGGGCTGTAGAGGAAGTGGCGCTGGTAGACGCAGCCAAGCGAAAGAGGGACCAAGCTCAGCCGAGGGAGGCGGCCACCTTCGAGGAGCTGGAAGCCCTCTTCGATGAGGGACAGCCGAATATGGGGACCCCTGGGGCTAGCGCATCAGGGCGAGGTAACTCACTTATGATTTTGACTTATGCTCCCCAAGTTGGAGACTTAGCTAGGGATAGGCTAGCACACCGAAGCCTCGTTACCAAGTAAGTATACACATTGTTTTCAAAATATGTTTGTAATGTCTTTCTTGTGTTATTTCAAAAATTAGCTTAATGGACTCAAGTGTGGTTAGGAAGGAGAAAGCTATAAGAAGAATACCAGACCCTGAGTATGACAATGGATCCGATGTGGAGGATTAGACGTATATAAGAACACATCGTTAAAATATTATTATATGCTATTTTAGAATATTTTCACTAGTTGCTATTATTATTATTTTTTATAAAACATGTTATTTTCTTTTTTATTGTTTCATTGTTTAGTAAGTGTTAAGAGTTTTGGATTCAATTGAAAGTGTAAAGTTTAAATTCCTCTCTTATGGGTTAGCCCATTTGTGAAGGTCCATTTGCTTTGCATTATTAGATTGGGTCCAATTTAAATGAATAACAATTAATAAAGCAAGGGTCTAAATTCCTGTCTTTTAGGTCCAAGTGGAAGTTCGGGGGCCTTAGTAGTGGGCACGATATACTGAACCCAACCCTTCTCCATGGAAGATTCAATTGTTAAGGCCCATTTACCCAAGTTGGACTTAATTGTAATAGGGTAGTTTTTAGAGATAGATGGACCTAATAGACAGTAGTACGATGGCTAAGTTGTAACCTCTACTTATTTTGTTTTTCTTAGCCTTTTCAAACTTTTCTCTTTTGGGGAAAATAGAAAAGACACATGGAGATGGAACCAAGAAGATCTGAAAGACTTAATGGCCAAGGAAGTGGCCGAGGTAGAAGCCGAGGAAGGAGAAGGGGCGAGGAAGAGGAGTAGCAGCCACCCCCACATATGAAGAATTTCTAGCAGCCCCGGGAGTGCCAGAAGCACCCAGTGTAGTGGAAGAACCAACAGTTACTTGAGAAAATTTGGAAAGAGAAAATGCCCATCTTAGGGTAGAGTTAAGGAGAAGGGAAGAAGAATTCCAAATAAACTCAGGGCAGTAGCAACAAGTGGCGCAGCAAGTCATTCCCTAGCACAATTACTACAGTTGGTAGAACCTCGCTACGAGGCAGTGTATGAACGCTTTAGAAAGCAGCAACCACCGAACTTCAATGGTGGGTCAAACCCAATAGAAGCAGAAGAATGCTTTCAATTGGTGGAGTCCATACTAGAGCACATGCGGCTAGGAAATGAAGATCGAGTCTCATGCGCTTGAAGCTTGTTAAAGAAAGATGCTCGCATCTGGTGGGATATAGTGAAACAAATTGGAGATGTGAAAATTATGACATGGGATGAGTTTCACCAAGTGTTCAACAAGAAGTACTACAGTCCTGCGATTCTAGCCATAAGGATGGACGAATTCATTGCTCTTACTCAAGGGAATTCGACTGTGACAGAGTATGCCAGGAAGTTTGATAGGCTGGCTAAGTTCGTGGCGGACATGGTACCCACTGAGACGCTAAGAATTCAAAGATTCGTGAAGGGACTGAAACCTATTATAGCCCGTGACGTAGAATTAATTCGGGGAATAACCACTTATGCAGAAACATTAGAGGTAGCCTTGGAAGTTGAGCAGGTTAAAGAAAGAATCTGGAAGGAAGGTGCGGCCAGAAGGGATGCCAAAAGGAATAATAATGAACAGAATGAACACAAATGAAAACATGACGGTGGTCAAAATCAAAAGGCTGACAAGAAGAATAAGACTACATCAGAAAGTAATGGGAATAAGAAGCCCTATGTGGAATATCCCCAGTGCCCTATCTGCAAGAGGAAACATTCAGGAGAATGCCGATATAAAACAAAAGGTTGTTTCAATTGTGGAGAAGAAGGAAACATTAAAAAGGATTGCCCAAAGTTGAAGGACCAAAAGAAAGATGACAAACTTGTGCCAGCTAGAGCTTTTGCTCTTACAAGAGGTGAAGCATATGTTAGGAAAACTTATACAGGATCTTTATTTATTTTCATGTAGATCGAATATTAAACAAATGAATATGAGATAACCTAGAACATGTTTCTAAAATTGAATTTAAAGAGAAACAATGATAAGAATACTTACAGTATACGCAATAGAATGAATGAGTCCTTCCATCAGTTTCTCTAACCCTTGTATCCTCTCTGTCGCAGAGTATTATCAAGAAACGGAACTGAACTTTAATTTTCTTCACAGTCTTCCAAAGTATCCTTAGAATCACCTAGAGTAGAGTGGACAATTCTCAACACATGACATAGATATAGAGAGAAGAAGAGAAAATAACAAAGAGGCTTAGAAAAGGACTTGTGTTTATAGAGAATCTAAAAACTATCAGAAAATCTAACTTGTGACTTATCAAACTTATATTTTCAACTCTTTCTTAGCACTCCTTTTATAGACTCATTTAGGTCATTTATTTAATTAAAAAATCAATAAAATAATAGCCAATTAATAGCCCTAGGTTGAAATTATCATGGGCTTTAGGCCCGTGAAATTTCCCATTTGATTATAAACCGATTGGACTTAAAATCAAGGCATGTATTGTTTTCTATTGATTTAATTAATTAAATAATTATTTAAATGCTTTATCAAATTAATTATTTATAATTTGAACCTTGATTTAAAACTATTTATTAATTTAGATACCAATTTATCTTAATTAATAAATCTGCCCTAATTTATCTTTTCTTTCCAAAATTACATAACTTTGTGAAACTATCCAAAATTGACTTGATCAACTTTGATAATTCTAATTGATAATTAAATCAATTAATTGAGACTATCTAGATGATTTTATCTAAGGTACAATGGGGACCATGAGCATATGAAATCAAGCTCCAATAAGTTATCATAAATCTAACAAATAAATTTACTAACTTATTAATTCCTCGTGACTCCACTAAAGACTTGGAATTGCACTCTTGAATTCATAGAACATTCTATAACAAATATACATATGCTATTAATTATCCATTGTTACAACCATAATTGTCACTCAATTCTCTATAGACGGTCTAAAATGAGATGGGACTAAAATACCGTTCTACCCCTCATTTTATTTTATTCTTAAAACACATAGCTCCTTGTAAATAATATTTCAGTAAACTACTTTAATTACTGAAATGAGATCTCTATCATTTAACACCTTGAAAAAAACTAAAAGAAAACCACTATTTCACTTCTTCATCAGAAGCTATAGATGTTCATATCTATGATTAACACTCCCACTCAATTATACTACAGAGCTCCCAAGATGTAAGTATGGGCTAGTCTGTAGGGTAAGCTAGTAACGAACAAGTCAAAGAACTCAAATAATACAATAAGTTAGAATACTAACCACTCAGAATTGAGATTGAATTGATCTATGGTCAACTATATGATATGACTAGAATAGATAATAACGGTATGTTTACTTATCTTATCAACTTTCAATATCGGTCCTATCCGATGTAACAAATACATTCGATCTTATCTACTTTGCTAATGTTCTGGAAAGAACATAACACCACAATGTGTAAGTAGATCATATCGTAGATTGGCAAGTCAGTGTAAATCCTGTGCACTGACTAATCTTAGGACTAACTTATTTTGAACATATAATCATATTTATATTCCATTGTGATTGCATCACTATAAATACGATTAGCTATATTGTAGCGCCCTAATACCTTAGAGTCGTTACTAAGTGAGTTTAAAAGGTGCATTCAACTTGCTAACCAAGCATTAAGTTTTAAAGTGTAACTAAACTGTATTCAAAACCACATAATTTGAAAATGTAATCGTTCATTGAAAATTATGAGTGTTTTACATTAGGGATCCCAAAAGAAAGTACTATTTATAAATATGTACAACTCAAAATGAGTTTAAAGTCGAGTAAACGACAAAATAGAATCCAGTACAAAACAACTCCCAAAAATACCCCTGGCCGTGGCGGCCAGGCAGACCAGACATGTACGCATCGCCCTCCGTACTCAAGGTTGACCAATCTTCCCCTTGCCCTTACCTGCACCACAGAGCACCTGTGAGCCGAAGCCCAGCAAGAAAACCCTACACAAATAGACAACATATGCATATAAACAGGCCATCAATAGGCTAAACACATACGGCCATGCCGTCCCAGGCGCTTTACCAGGCCCTGGGTTCGTGGTCCACACCGTAAGGATGTCCCAGGCATCCTTTAGGGTCTCGCCCTGGCAACTCACACTCCGCGTGCTAAACGCTGCTCCCAGCCCCTTGCCGTACTAAGCCTTCGCCGTTGTAACGCCCTACTACCTTAGAGCCGTTACTAAGTGAGTTTAAAACGGAAATTGTGCATCTAACTGACTATTCGAGGTTTCTAAAACCAAAAGTGTGACTAAACCAGAGGTTAAGGCTGTAATCTTTGAAAATGCTTAGTTTCATTGAAAACATTAAGTGTCAAACATCTGAGATCCCAAAAATAAGGTTTACAAAATATTTACAACTCAAAAATAGATTTACACCTGGTTAACTATCAAAAGAATAAGTTAATACAGCCATATACAAAATGCCCCCAACCAAAGAAGTCGGGTAAGTCGAACATGTACGCACCGCCCCCACGCTCTCCATACTCATGGCCGGTTGACTGACTCCTTCCTTTTACCTGCCACATAGAGCACCCGTGAGCCGAAGCCCAGCAAGAAAACTCATACAGTATATAACATATGCGTAGAATATAGCTGGCATATAATCCACTGATAAATAGGAAAACCATCAGACTGAACAAGCACGGCCATGCCGCCCCAGAGGCCTTACCAAAGCCTGGGGTCTCGGTCCTTACCGTAAGGATAACTCATGTATCCATTGGGTCCCACCCTGGCTATAAGCACTCCATGTGCTAAGTGTTACTTCCGGCCCCAAGGCCGTTCTCGGCCTTAGCCGTTCATTTCATTATAATCACACATATAGTACATTTCGAAATAATCATTCAAACATATAATAATTCATTTAAGGTTATACATTCGCACATAATACAATCTTGGGGCATGCCCTGCAATAACACTGTGGACCCATGCCCTGTTCTCGGGTGTTACGGTTTTCTTACCTTTCAATTCGATAGCTTTGATCACCAGACTCCTCGAGCACGATCCTACTCGAGCCCTAGCGCTCACCTAAGCAAAATCCATAAGTCAAAGTCATTACCAAACCTCAAGTCCAAAACCTAGCCTCGGGACCAATCCCGAGCCCCCGGGAAGTCCTAGATCCACAAAACAAGGTGGGTGAATCGAGCCTCGAACCCTAGGTCAAAATCCCTCAACAAAAGCCCAAAAACCCCTTTCTGTGAACAGTGCAGCGCTACAAGCAGAACCACACATCCCCAGAAACAAGGCCTAGCGCTACAGCGCCCAAAGACTAGCGCTGTAGCGCTAGTTGCAGACTGGCAACACCAAAAATCGTTTTCTGCGATTTCTTTCAACCATTTCAACCCCAAACTTGTCCAAATCTTTCCCAAACCCAAAAACAAACTTATCAACACCTCACACTCATCCCAAGCATCCCAAGAACTCATAACCCAAGTTCAAACAACCCAAAACTCAAGATCTACCATAATGAACCCTAAACCCAGAAATTCAGTCAAACATCAAAGTTAAGGACTTAGAAATCATACCGTGGATGGAAATTCGACCTTGAGTTGAACCCTAGACCTCCTTAGCTTGCTCCTTCACAACCTTGGCCTGATTTCCCCAAAAATCCCCATCTATTTAGCTTAAATACATAGCTCAAACCAGTCAAACCCTAAAACTGAAATTTCTAAAACTTACCTCAATGATGATGAGTTCTTGCTAATCCCTTGCCAATCTTCAAGTCTAGCTTAGGATCCTTGATGCTCAGCTTACCCTAGCTCACCACTGAGCTTAGCTCCAAGAAAAATGAAGGGAAATGGTGGGAGAACCACAAACCGTTCCTTTGAAACAAAACCCCTCTGTTTTTCTCTCTTTTCCTTTTTCTTCCTTCTTTCTTTCTTTTTCAGCCTTATAACTCTTTTTCTACCAATTCCACTAAGTATAAAGCTCCCTTTAACTTATCTCTAAAAGCCTAAAGACCAAAATGCCCTCCCTATTAATTCTAAACCTTTTTGTCCATGTAGGGCCATGTTAGTCATTTTACCCAATTCCCACTAATTCCTCGAGTGTCTCTAATAATTTCCCGCTTGCTACCCAATACCTGATTAATCACTAAATATATCCCTCATCATCAAGATTAACCTCAATATATTTTCCAAATTCCCATTTAAACTCCCCAGGCTTAACCCAAGCCGGGTATAAATTCCCGCTTTGACTTTTCCGCTAACCCGCTCATTCTAGGATCGTCTCGAGTCACAGATCACAGATATCAACACAGTCATGCCCAAAATGGCCAAATTACAATTATGCTCTTTTTAAGATAATCAGGTCTACATGCATACTAATACACATAGTCATGCATCTCAAATAGTCAAATAGTCATATAACATGCATTAAATCATAATCATGCATTTAACTCATTAAAGTCACACACAAAATCCCATTATGCCCTCCAGGCACACTAATCAAGGCCCTTAAGCCTTATTAGCGAATTTGGATCGTTACAGCTGTTCTCGACCTTCACCGTTCCTGGCTTTTGCCAATCATTCACATATTTACATACATAGCATAATTAATCAAACACTTAAACATGCATTAACATAATCAATGAGCTATGCCCTGCACATAATCATATAGAGCCATGCCCTCCAACACAACTATGGGCCTCGCCCTGCTCTATGGGTACATCGGGTTTCTTACCTTTGTCCCGAGCTTCTTGAGCACCGAAATCACGAGCACGGTCCTCTAACCCGAGCCTCACTGGAAACCTAGTCACAACACATACATAACACTATCATTACTAACAAATTATAACCATCTCCCGGAACCAATCCCGAGCTCTCGGGACCTCCTGTTTCCCCCCACAAGGTAGCGGAAGCATCCCCCAAGCCCCTGGGCAAAAGCCTAAAAACTGAAAATTTCCCCTGCCCAGAAATGGCCTAGCGCCGTGGCACTAACCCATAAGGGCTGTGACACCCAGAAAGGTGCCCTTCCCCTGATGCATCCTAGCGCCGCGGCATGGAAGAACAGGGCTGCGGCGCCCATACGCGAACCTAGAAATGTGGGTTTTTCCCAACGTTTTCCCCGAGCTAAAACACTCCCAAATCAATACCAAAGCACACCTAAGTCTCAAATTCAATCCAAAACCCCACATAGACCATCTAACAACTCAGAAACATCAACAACAGGCCTAGATACACATTCAAACCCATGATTCACAAATTGGTTCAAAACCTTATAAATCTTAAACCATAAAAGAGCATAACCTCATAAATGCATGGAATTCTTAGCTCAAACAAGGATTCAACCTTGAGCTTCCTCCAATTCCAGCTCCAAGCTAAACCTCTTTTGATTCCCAAGCTGAATTCTCACACTAACAGACCACAAATCCAGCTTTTAACTTCCATTTTCAAACTCTCAAAATCAAGCCTGGAAACTTAAAGAAAACAGTGATGAATTCTTTACCTCTGAGATTAACACACCCTTGAGCTAACTTTCCTAGCCACAGCAGCCAAATTCCTTCAATTCACTAGCCAAAAATCCTCAAAACTCAGCAAGCTCCCAATCAACAAGGAGAGGGGAAGAGGAAATCGCATGGGAGAGAGAGAGAGAGAACTGAGAAGTTCTATTCTTTTTCCTTTCCTTAGCCTTTTCTAAACTGTTCCAATAATTCCCAGCCCTTATCTAATCTTAACCATCTGCCAAAAAGACCCAATTGCCCCTTAAATTAGCCTAAGTTCTCTTATGCCACCAATGGCGATTTAGTCTTTTAACACATCCCGCTAAATCCTCGAGTGTGCCTAAAAATCCTCGTTTTTATCCTGACATGTCTAAACTATTACTATCACTAACCACTACTCAATAATTCTCGAACACTTTACAATATTCCCAAAATACCCCTAAGCTCCTCCCGAGTCGGGTATTTGACCCCATTGTGACTTTCCTAGCCAAACAGCTCCCTAGGACCGTCTCAGAACGTGCATCACAAATATATCAGCATTATATCACATGTATCACATGTATGCCCTCAACGGGCTAAAATTACAAATATGCCCCTAACAACCTAATGGGGCCCACATGCATATTTAATCGCCTAAATATGCACTCTACTCACATATTCATTAAATTCACATACATTAATACAATATAACAATTATTGCCCTCCAGGCATGCTAATCAAGGCCCCAAGCCTTATTAGCAAATTTGGGTTGCTACATATATGCTTGGGATTTAATAGAAGTTTATATTAAACAAATAATCATGAAAATAAACACATGTGAGAAAAGTGATTGACCAAGTCAAAAAATAATTTATATTCTTTTATTGATAATAAAATGAGATTACAAAGAAATTGGATTTTAATTAGGGCATAAAACCCGAACAAACTCCCACTTGAACTAATTGAAACTAATGCCTTAATTCTACTGATCCCATTTCCTTGATATGATTATAAAATGTAGCTTCTGGTAGTTTCCTTGTAAAAAAATCTACAAGATTGTCTTCAGTTGCAATCTTCATAACCTTCACATCTCCCTGGCCACATATTATCGAATAATGTGATACTTCCTTTCTATATGCTTACTCCTCTTATGAGTACGAGGTTCTTTCGAGTTGGCTATCGCTCCTGTATTGTCGCAAAATAACACAAGCAGTTTATCCATTTCTAGAATAACACCAAGATCCGAATAAAACTTCTTTAGCCAGACTCTTTCCTTAGCTGCTTTTGACGCGGCTATGTACTCAGCCTCCATGGTAGAATTTGAGATTGCAAACTGCTTTACGCTTCTCCATATCACAGCTCCACCCCCAAGAGTAAACACCATTCTAGAAGAAGACTTACTGTCATCGAAATCAGTCTAAAAATCTAAATCAGTGTAGCCTACAAGGTTCAGAACACCACCCTTGTAGACTAACATATAATCCCTAGTCCATCTTAAATACTTAAGGATATTATTAACTGCTATCCAATGTTCCGGTCTTAGGTTAGATTGATACCTGCTCACTACTCCCACTGCATAGCAGATATCTAGTCTAGTACACAACATGGCATACATCAGACTTCCAACTGCAGATACATAAAGAACTTTTCTCATTTTATCCTCCTCTTCAAGAGTCTGGGGAGACTGCTTCTTTGCAATATCAATTCCATGGCGGGACGGTAAATGTCCTTTCTTGAAATTTGTCATTGAGAAACATTCAAGCACTTTGTCTATGTAAGCTGCTTGAGATAGAGCTAAGAGTTTGTTCTTTCTATCCCTGATAATCTAGATACCTAGAACATAACTTGCTTCACCCAAATCCTTCATTTGGAATTAAGTGCTCAGCCAATTTTTCACATCTGATAATTTCTTAACATTGTTTCCAATGAGTAAGATATCATCTACATAAATAAATAGGAATACCACTATTTGATTTTCCTTCAGTTGGTAAACACAAGGCTCATCAATATTTTGTTCAAAGCCATAGGTTTTGATTATTTCATCAAACCTAAGATTCCAAGAACGAGAAGCTTGCTTAAGTCCATAAATGGACCTATTCAACTTGCAAACTTTTCCTTCTTGTCTAGCTACTTTAAATCCTTCTGGCTGATCCATATAAATGACTTTGTCAAGCTTTCCATTAAGAAAAGATGTCTTGACGTCCATTTTCCAGATCTCATAGTCGAGAGCGGCTGCTATGGATAGGAGGATGCGAATGGATTTGAGCATGGCTACCGAACTAAAAGTTTCCTCATAGTCTACGCCTTCTCTTTGGGTATAACCCTTTGCCACTAATCGAGCTTTATAAGTCTCGATATTTCCATCAACACCTCATTTCTTCTTGTAGATCCACTTTCATCCAATATCCCTAAAGTCACTAGGTGCTTCCACAAGATCCCAGACGGAATTTGAGTACATGGACTCCATTTCCTGTTTCATGGCTTCGAGCCATAGTTCATTTTCAGGGCTAGCCATTGCCTATTTGAAAGACAATGGATCATCATCACTAGTGTCACCAACAACCATATTGGTTTCACCATCCAAACCATAGCGAACTGGGTTCCTAAAAACCCTCCCACTACGACGAGGCTCTGTGACTGTTTGCTCGGGAACAATGGTACTATCTTCATTTAAAACAACTTGCGTCGGTTGGACATGAAGAGTGGGAATTTCGTCATCAACTTGCGTTGATGACGATGGAACATTGGTTGGAGTTAAATCTTTTACCATCTCCTCTAAAACTACTTTGCTGCGAGGTTGGAAGTTTTGGACATAGCCATTTTCTAGAAAAGTAGCATTTGTAGAAGTAAACACTTTCTTTTCTGAATGACTATAGAAAAGTCCACCCCGAGTACCTTTAGGATAGCCAACAAACATGCAAACATCAGTTTGCGATTCTAGCTTTCCCTCTTTTTTCCTTAGGACGTGGGAAGAACACCCCCATATTCTATAATGGCGTAAACTAGGTTCACGACCATTCCAACGTTCTAAAGGTGTTTTGGGGATTGATTTAGATGGCACGACATTGAGAATGTCTTTCGCGGTTTCAATTGCATGTCCCCAGAACGAAGTTGGTAGAGTTGAGTAACTAAGCATGCATATAACCATTTCCAATAAAGTTCTGTTCCGGCGTTCTGCTACACCATTTTGTTGCAGAGTACATGGGGCAGTAAGTTGTGATAAAATCCCAAGTTCAGTTAAATGATCTTGGAACTGCATATCCAAATATTCTCCACCCCTATCAGATCGCAAGGTCTTTAACATTTTTATCTAGTTGGTTTTGAGCCATTGCTAGGAATTCCTGAAACTTTGAAAATGTTTATGATTTCCTATGCATTAGGTAAAGACATGAGTATCTAGAGTAATCGTCAATGAAAGTGAAGAAATACTCAAAACTACCCCTGACTTGTACATTCAAAGGTCCACAAACATCTGAAGGCACAAGTACAAGTGGTTCTTTGGCCTTATAACCCTTTGCATAGAATGGACGCTTGGTCAGTTTGCCTTCTAGACAAGATTCACAGACAGGTAATTCACCTAAGGTGAGTTCCCTCAAAGGTCCATCCTTTGTAAGTCTTTGAATCCTATCACAGCCAATGTGACCTAGTCTCAAGTGCCATAAATACATCATATTATTGTTATCAGTCTTTTGACGTTTATTGGTCCTAAGTTTAGCTACTTTGAATAATTCATTATTAAGAGCAAGGGGTTCGTTAGGTCGCAGAATATAAAGCCCGATTTCCAAACATGCAATACACAATTGTGATCCATTGAAGGAAATAGATATATTAGAACTTGTGAAAGTCATAACAAATTGTTCTAATTGCAATATGGAAACTGAAATTAAATTTCTACTAAAATCCGAAATAAAAAATACATCATTTAAAATTAAAAAATTATTTCCGAACATCAGATGAGCTCTTCCTCTAGCTTGGACCGCAACAAACGCTTTGTTCCCAACTCTAAGCTTTAAGTCTCCTTCATCCACTTCCTCCCACGATTCAAGAAGCCGTAAAGAGTTACAAACATGGTTAGTAGAACCAGAATCAATAATCCAAATGGATTTATTATTCTCTAAAACACATGTTTCCAAGATAAATGAACTATAATCATTACCTTTGTTTTTAGCTGCTAGAAACTTGGGGCAATCTTGTTTCCAATGCCCCTTCTCTTTGCAGTGAAAACACTTACTTTTACCTTTCTTGTTTTTCTTGTTCTTCCCCTTAAACGTCTGTGCACTTGGTTGTGCACTCGTCTGTGCAGCCTTTGCAAGCTTGGGGTTGTTGTTTTGTCCACCTTTCCTCTTATTTCCAGCTTTCAAAGACGAAGCTCCAGCCTTAGCTGGATCAGCAACAACAACAGTAGTCTTATTTTCTCCTCCCTTACTAGGTTCACCCATGATAAACTCGAAAGTCTGACGCTCGTTCATGAGCTGTGTCAGACCATAGTTGAGTTGATCACGAACGTGCAGACACTATGCCATCCAAGCATTCACGGTGTCACCACGTACGTGTGGAGACAGTGCTATCCAAGAATTTATGGTGCCATCACAAGCATTGACCGTGCCATCACGAACGTGCAGACACAATGCTCATTCTGGGGATTCCTCAATCATGACGAACTTGGAGTTGTCACAAATTGACTCTATGTTGATATTCTGCTTCCAATTAAGGAAGTTTTCTCCATCGAAAGTTGAGAAAGGATTGGAGTAGACACAGCCATAATTATACTACAAATTATCAATAAAATAGAAATCAATCACATTTCCTCAATAAAACTCCTATTCACACAAATTTTCAAGAAATAGCCTAACATATACCAAAAATATGTAAGATATGAAAAAAAATACCTAAAACAATCATATCTCTATTTCTTTAGGTTTTTAACTAATCTATGATACCCTTGTCCCGGTTGGCGAGAGTAAAAAATAGCACTAGTTAAATAAAGTTGTAAACTCATTTAATAATGGACACCACTATTAACAACCTACTATTCGATCAAAATAAGAAAACAAAATCTCTTATTTTATGAGCTAGACCCATGGTTTCGATAATCATAGATTTAATCCTAGTAGTCATCGTAGGGATGAGTCTAGTAGAATTTGACCTATAATTTTCTATCTTTCGAGATCTAACCTTGTCAAAATAACTAATGAACACCTTCCGTAGGGGGACGAATCAAAGCACCTTGAGGCCCCATTAAACTATTGACTATGTTAAACCAACGGTGGAGATCGAATAAAATTCTTAAAATAAGCTCATTATAAAATTAAAAATAGTATTTTTATTATTTATTTTTAGAAAATTAATGACTATGGTTTTCCAAAAAAAATTAAACAGATTAAATTTTTTAAAACCAAAGTCCTATAATTTTTTATTAATTATAAAGTGTCACATTGAAACAAATTCAATTAATTTGTTGCTAATCAATATTTAGGTTTAACTAATATAATGAACCTATACAATTAAGTCCAACTCAGGTAAATAGGCCTTAACAATTGGGCTTGTATGGAGGAGAGCTGGGTCCAGTATGTCGTTCCCACTACAAAAGCCCCCAATCTTCCATACATGGTCCAAAAGACAGGAATTTAAACCTTCGTTTTATTAATTGTTATTAATTGATTAAGCTTACTATAGTCATGCAAAGCAACTGGACCTTCACAAGTGGAATCACCCACAAGAAAGGAATTGAAACTTTACATTTTCTAATGGGCCAAAATAAAACCTATCATTTTATGAATATTTTATTTGGTAAAATCCATATATCTAAACAAGCTCACTAGGAGCACCAACAGAGACAAAACAAATTACAAGTGACCAATCATCTCTACTACTATAGTGATGCATATATCTAACAAACATATATTCCTTTTTCATAAAAAAAAAATCTATATATCTAACAAACATATGGGTCACTATATGCATCTAAGCCCAATTGCAAAAATACCACATATAGTGCAAACAGACATATTATAATTGGATGGGCCTAATCATGTTACTATATGAGCAAGTCTATGAATTTATGCAAAATTACGATAATTTATTTCATTTGCAAAAATACCACAATTAATTATCTAGAATTTATAAAAAAAAATCGAATTAATTAAATTTTTACAAAAATTGAATTTATTAACAATTCACAAAGGTTAATTTAAATTTCATTTATCAACAATCAACTTGATTTAGGTTAATTCGAAGAAAAAGTAATTTAATTTAAATAGGATTTATCAACAATTAACCAAAGTTAATTTAAATCCCATTTATAAAAAAAATATTTTATTAATTGGTTGAAAAAAAATGATATTTTTAAAAATTTAACCAATTTTAAATATTAAAATCAATATCTTAACTGTTTTTCAAAAAATATATTCTGTTGTTACAACTATTAGCTAATATTTTAACCATTTAAAAAAAATATTAATATTTATAACAATCATAAAATATCTCAAAACACTTAATCAAATTCAAATATTCATAAAAATATCTAACTAACAATATTCAAATTTCAAATAATTTAAATATTAAAACCTATAGAATAAAAATATATTTATATTTTCAAATGAAGATTTAATAAAAATATCAAGAATTTAAAAGAAAATATCTTAAATATCTGATATATTAATTCTAATATTTTAATATATTAAAATATTTAAAATTAAGTTGTTAGTCTATTTTTAAATTTTAATTTGAATCTTTGTAGAAAATATCTAATTATTTAAATCTCAATTAACAAAAATATTTTATTTTAAAAATAATATTTTTAAATACAAAAACAAATCTGATATTTTTGGCTTTGATTATAAATAATAAATTTTCACATTTTTAATTTTATTTAATTAAAAAAAACTAAAACCGCGATGTTGGCTAGGCATTGCGCTCGGGGCGCGTGAGTGTGTGTGCGAGTGCGCGCGCGCATGGACAGCCAAGCCAAATTTTTCAAAAAAAAAAAAATTTGAGCAATTTTTCAAACAAAAACTATTTTCTAATTAATTTTTAATATGTTTTACACAAAATAAAGCATATATAAAAATTAATAGCATAGAAAATACTACAAAATAATCTAAAAATTGCTAATAATCACACAAAATCAATATGCTTCATAAAAATATGAAAATCCATCCAATTATTCAAACATATCAAATAATCCAATTTTTAACATGTTCATGCATGAAAATAAAGATTACCAAAGGCTCTAAGGCAAGTTGTTGGGAAAACTTATACATGATCTTTATTTATTTTCTTGTAGATCTAATATTAAGCAAATTAATATGAGATAACCTAGAACATGTTTCTAAAATTGAATTCAAAGAGAGACAATGATAAGAATACTTACAGTATACGTAGCGGAATGAATGAGTCATTCCTTCAGTTTCTCTAACCCTTGTATCCTTTCTGTCGCAGAGTATTATCAAAAAACTGAACCGATCTTCAATTTTCTTCACAGTCTTCCAAAGTATCCTTAGAATCACCTAGACTAGAGTGGGAAATTCTCAACACATGAGATAGATATAGAGAAAAGAAGAGAAAATAACAAAGAGGCTTAGAAAATGACTTGTGTTTAGAGAGAATCTAAAAACTATCAGAAAATCTGACTTGTGACTTATCAAACTTATGTTTTCAACTCGCTCTTAGCACTCCTTTTATAGACTCATTTAGGTCATTTATTTAATTAAATAATCAATAAAATAATAGCCAATTAACAGCCCTAGGTCAAAATTATCATGGGCTCTAAGCCCGTGAAATTTCCCATTTGATTATAATCCCATTGGACTTAAAATCAAGGCTTGTATTATTCTCTATTGATTTAATTAATTAAATCATTATTTAAATCATTTATCAAATTAATTATTTATAATTTGATCCTTGATTTAAACTTATTTATTAATTTAGATACCAATTTATCTTAATTAATAAATCTGTCCTAATATCTCTTTTCTTCTCAAAATTACATGAAACTATCCAAAATTGACCTGGTCAACTTTGATAATTCTAATTGATAATTAAATCAATTAATTGAGGCTATCTAGATGATTTTATCCAAGGTACAATGGGGACCATGGGCCTGTGAAATCAAGCCCCAATAAGTTATCATAAATCTAACAAATAAATTTACTAACTTATTAATTCCTCGTGACTCCTTTAAAGACTCAAAATTACACTCTTGAATTCATAGAACGCTCTATAACAAATATAGATACACTATTAATTATCCATTGTTACAACCATAATTGTCACTCAATCCTCTATAGACGGTCTACAATGAGATGAGACTAAAATACTATTTTACCCCTCATTGTATTTTATCCTTAAAACACTTAGTTCCTTGTAAATGATATTTCCGTAAACTAATTTAATTATTGAAATGAGATCTCTATCATTTAACACCTTGAACCAAACTAAACGGAAACCATCGTTTCACTTCTTCATCAGAAGCTATAGATGTTCATATCTATGAGTAACACTCTTACTCAATTATACTACCGAGTTCCCAAGATGTAAGTATGCGCTAGTCCGTAGGTAAGCTGGTAACGAACAAGTCAATGAGCTCAAATAATACAATCAGTTAGAATACTAACCACTAAGAATTGAGATTGAATTGACCTATGGTCAACTATATGATATGACTAGAATAGATAATGACGATATGTTTACTTATCTTATCAATTGTCAATATCGGTCCTATCCGATGTAACAAATACGTCCAATCTTATCTACTTTGCTAATGTTCTGGAAAGAACATAACAACACAATGTGTAAGTATATCATATCGTAGATTGGCAAGTCAGTGTAAATCCTGTGCAGTAACTAATCTTAGGACTAACTTATTTTGAACATATAATCATATTTATATTCCACTGTGATTACGTCACTATAAATACGATTAGCTATATACTCGGGATTTAATAGAAATTTATATTAAACAAATAATCATGAAAATATAACATGTGAGCAAAGTGATTGACCAAGTCAAAAATTGATTTCTATTCTTTTATTGATAATAAAATGAGATTACAAAGAAATTGGGTTTTAATTAGGGCATAAAACCCCAACAGCAGAAACTAGTAATACGGTGGTAACAGGTCAGGTCACTATCTTTGGTAAACTATGCAATGTTTTATTCGATTAAGGAGCTATGCATTCCTTTGTCTCTATGAATATGATTGATATCTTAGATAAAACATGCGAACTTTTTACAGATAAGTTTGTCACAGAGTTACCCTCAGGGGAAAGAATGTTATCTAGTAGAGGAGTGCATAGTGTTGTAGTTAGAATCAGAGAAAAAGAATTACCAGTAGATTTGATCGAGTTAGACCTTAAGGATTATGATGTAATTTTTAGGCATTGACTGGTTAGCCAAACATGGGGCAACAATAGACTGTAAGGGTAAGATAGTCAACTTTCAAACAGAAGGCGGAGAACAGTTCACCATCAAAGGAGAAGTTTCCCAAACTCGCAGATCGATAGTCTCAGCTCTCAAAGCTCAACGGTTAATCAACAGTGGTTGCCAAGCACTTCTAGCCAGTGTGGTGGAAAAAACACGAGAGACACAACTCGAACCAAAGGATGTACCTATTGTATGTGAATTTCTCGAGGTGTTTCCAGAAGATCTACCAGGATTACCTCCGAGTAGGGAAATCAAGTTTGAAATAGAATTGGCACCTGAGACAGCACCAATCTCGAAAGCTCCCTATAGAATGGCGCCTACCGAGTTAAACGAGTTAAAGATACAACTGTAGGAGCTTCTAGACAAGGGTTTCATCTGACCGAGCTATTCGCCTTGGGGAGCACCAGTATTGTTTATCAAAAAGGACAGGAGTATGAGGATGTGTATCGACTACCGAGAACTAAATAACGTGACGATCAAGAACAAATACCCTTTGCCTCGAATAGACGATCTTTTGGATCAATTACAAGGATCTATAGTATTCTCGATGATAGATTTGCAGTCGAGGCATCATCAGCTAAGAGTACGAGAAGAAGATATCCCAAAGATGACTTTTCGGACTAGATATGGAAACTACGAATTTCTAGTAATGTCTTTTGGATTAACAAATGCACCTGCCACATTCATGGATCTTATGAACAGAGTATCTAAGGACTACATGGATAAGTTCGTCGTAGTGTTTATAAATGTCATATTGATTTACTCAAGAATAAAAGACGAGCATGAAGAGCACCTGTGACTGACGCTAGGACGACTCAAAAGTCATCAATTATATGCTAAGTTTGAAAAATGCGAATTCTGGCTAGAGAAGGTGGCATTTCTAGGACACATTGTGTCTAAAAATGGCGTAGAAGTAGATCCAGCCAAGATCGAAGCAGTGAGGACTGGCCCAAACCCAAGAGTGCCACAGAGGTGAGAAGTTTTCTAGAGTTGGCAGGATACTATAGACGATTTGTTGAAGGGTTCTCCAGAATAGCTACACCCTTAACAAATTCAACACGGAAGCAACCGAAATTTGTATGGACAGAGAAGTGCGAAGAAAGCTTCCAAAAATTAAAAGAGAAGCTCATATCAGCCCCAGTTCTATGCGTTCTAGACGATAAAGGCAAGTTTGTAGTGTATTGTGATGCGTCAAAGCAGGGACTTGGAAGTGTTTTGATGCAAGACGAAAGAGTGGCCGCATATGCCTCGAGACAGCTAAAGGAGTACGAGCAGCGATACCCAACCCATGACTTAGAATTGGCAGCGGTGGTTTTCGCTCTAACGATTTGGAGGCACTATCTGTATGGAGAAAAGTAAGAAATCTATACGGACCACAAAAGTCTCATGTACTTCTTTACACAAAAGGAGCTCAATATGAGGCAACAGAGGTGGCTGGAGTTAGTAAAGGACTATGACTATCAGATCTTGTATCATCCGGGAAAGACTAATGTCGTGGCAGACGCACTTAGTGGGCAGAGTTACGGCAACTTATCAATACTTAAGGGGATAGCTCAAAACTTACAAAATGATATTAAGAGGTCCGAAATTGAGTTAATAACTAGACAACTAGCTGACCTCGTGATCAAGTCAACACTAATGGAGGAAATAAAGGAGAAAAAACATGAAGACGAGTTTCTTCTTAAGATGAAGGTAGCTCTACAAAGGTCAGAGAATTTTTATTTCTCCTTGACAAAAGAAGGCATGCAACGATATAGGAACCGAGTATGTGTGCCAGAAAGTGGAGGATTAAGAGAAATTATTATGAAGGAAGCACACACTACTCTGTATTCACTTCACCCGGGATCGACCAAGATGTACAACGATGTCAAGATAATGTACTGGTGGCCATGGATGAAGAAAGACATAGCAGAGTTTGTAGCAAAATGTCTTACCTGTCAACAAGTTAAGGTTGAACATCAGAGACCCGCTGGAACTTTGCAACCATTGGAGATTCCCGAATGGAAATGAAAAGATATAGTGATCGATTTCGTGACGGGATTACCAAGGACCACCAAGCAGCATGACTCTGTTTGGGTGATAGTAGATAAACTCACAAAATCTGCTCACTTCTTGTCTGTAAGAATAGTTTATAATGTTGAGCAGTACGTAGAGCTTTACGTGGCAGAGATAGTGAGACTGCATGGAGTTCCAAAGACAATAGTCTCTGATAGAGGATCAGTATTCACATCAAAATTCTGGGAAGGTCTACAACGTGCAATGGGCACTAAGTTAAAACTAAGTACGACATTTCATCCTCAAACTGATGGTCAGACTGAACGCACCATACAAATATTAGAAGATATGCTGAGGGCATGTGCGTTAGACTTCTCAGGATCATGGAGCAAGTATCTTCCATTGATAGAATTCTCTTACAACAACAGTTATCAAGCAGCGATAGGCATGGCACCTTATGAGATGCTATATGGACGAAAATACCAATCACCACTTCATTGGGATGAGGTTGGTGAAAGACGATATTTAGGACCCGAGGCTGTAAGATAAGAAATTGAGGCAGTAGAAAAGATAAGACAGCGAATGATTGTCGCTCAAAGTTTCCAAAAGAGCTATGCTGATGCTAAGAGGTGAACTGTTGAATTTTTCAGTAGGCGATCAAGTCTTTCTCAAAGTTTCTCCAATGAAGGGGATTATGCGTTTTGGAAAGAAAGGAAAGTTAAGCCCGAGGTTTATAGGTCCTTTAGAGATATTGGACAAAGTAGGGCATGTAGCATATTAGTTGGCTTTACCGCCATCATTAGCTGAAACGCATAACGTTTTTCATGTATCGATGTTGAGAAAATATATATCAGATCCATCCCAAGTGCTCGATTACGAAGCTCTAGAGTTTAAACAAGATTTCAGTTATGAAGAACGACCAGTACGTGTTCTAGAATGGGGAACTAAGGAGTTAAGGTCCAAAAGTGTCCCTATGGTTAAAATCTTGTGGAGAAATAGCACAAAAAGAGAGGCCACATGGGAATTGGAGGAATATATAAGGGAGCGGTATCCCGAGATATTTGGTAAGTAAATTTCAAGGACAAAATTCTTTTAAGTAGGGGGAATCGTAGTGTCCCAAATTTTTTCATAGCTAGATAGTAGTAGTAGCTGTAGAATTTTAGTTTTCGTGGATATTGGTCAAAGTCGGGATTTAGTTGGAAACTCGTAGAAATAGTTATGAATTTTATAAGTTTAGCCTATAGTTTAGAAATATTAATTATAACATAAGGTTTGATTAATATAGTTGGTCTTATAAATATTATTTATTATAACCTAAGGTTTAGATAGAATAATTAAGAACGTGACACTTGCACATGTATGATTATTAAGGATTTAAGCATTTTGGATGAATAAATTAATAGAGGATAGATCTAGAAGGTCTAGAACCTTCCATCATCTGTTAGGATCACGTTTTGCTCAGTCAAAGTGGTTTAAACAAATTCAAGTGTGCTAAAAGTGTACAAAAACGTGTTTGAAATATTAGCGTATGCCGATATATCGCAGCTATAGGGGCCGATATATCGCCTATGTTTGATACAGAAAACACGTTAACTTCGCATGAACGAAAACACGGACCCTCGAGGCATAGGTAGGGGCGATATATCACCTACCCTAGGTGATATATCGACTCCAGTGGCCATTTTTGAATTTTCGTAGAATTGTTAACTAGAAACAACCCTCAACAACTTTGACTCGTTCCTGAACGTTTTCGACCGAGTTCTGGGCATCTGTTGAGCGAAAAATTCATTTTTAATCATTTATTTATTCGTTGAAATGGGAGTTAGTTTCACTCCTTGAAATCTATAAATAGGAAACTTCACTCAACCATTTTATTCATCATTTAAGCACAGTTCACAGCCTCCAAGCTGCTAAGTTCATTCTAGAGAGAAACACTAGGGTTTCAGGGTTAAAGCTTTCAAATCTAAAGCTTTTATAAACACTTGGGAAGTAAGTTTTTGTGTGATTTTGATATTCGAGGTATAGATCGAGGTTTTAAGCTATCCAAGGTATTCTTTATCTTCCGGTTTAGTTCATTATAGTTTCTATTATTCTTTCATTTTTCTTCAAATCCTAACTTGTGATAGTTACTTTTGGTTAAGTGTTCAATTTCTTTGAAACATAAAGTATTCTGTAAGTTCTTATCCCGATGGTTTAGATCTTCTCTTCATCTTATTTTTCTTTAGGAAACTTATGGTTTCTTTATGTTTGGTTTCAGGAATTTCAATCCCGCTCTTGTCTCCAATGTCTTAGTTTTGGTAAGGAAAATTAGGTAGTTTAGTGTTATGACCTAGTTTATGTAGTTTATGATATAGTTTATGTTTGTATGACCTAACATTTCAGGTACAATAAAGGGCTAAGTGTGTATGGACCTAAGGTGTCCAATGATGTATGACGGACTTATGTCTGGTAGGCTCGATTGCCAAAACTTTATGATGGACCAAAGTGATGTCCGGTGTATGACAGACTTATGTTAGGGGCTTAATTGCCACCCCTGTATAAACACTTATCTTTTTATTATATCTGACTTGTTATTATGACCTATTACCTATAGTTATAATTATGACTTATGACCTATGATTTATGATCTATGACTTATGATTTATGATATGATTTAGGTTATGATATGTCCTAGGGTTTATTGTTGTATAATTAGTATTGGTATGACTTTTGTGAAATTTATGATATGTTTGATTATATGATTATATGACTAACTTTTGTTTGTATTTTCCTTACTGGGCTTAGAATCTCACCCCTTATGATGTAATTATTTTAGGCAATTAAGGATAAAAAGGTCGGTGGCGAGTGGGACCTAGGAGCTTCGTGATGTACTCGTGGGGACCATATAGTCGAGGAAGATCAAGCAGGCCTATTTATTTATTATTATCAAAGAATGTTTTCTTTTAAAGTTATATTTAAATGTTGCTCATTTTATGTTGAAGACATTTATTTTATTTTTGTAAAACCATGGATACATGTATTTATTTTCAAGTTTTTATTCAATAAAAGAGCAATATTTACGATTATGATCCAACGTTGTGTTCTCTGTAATTTAGGATAAATTAGAGTGTTACAAGTCCATCCATTCAATTCATCCCCAATACACATGCCAAAGCTGCTATGAATCCATCCCGCCTTCCAAGCTTATTTTCCTGCACCATCTAAAATAAGAGGAATCGGCCTAAGGCCCAGCAAGGAAAATCTACTAAAACATAACATAAATTATAAGACTAAAAGCTTGTACTATAAAACAGATAACGTAAAAATGTATATCATATAAACATATGACTACAATATTAATGGCCTTTAACTCATTATCGTAGTATGTGATAAAACCATCTAGGTTCTCTGTCTACTAATCGAGGTAGGTTAGATGACAAAATAGTATAGGATAAACCATCTAGATCCTCTATCTACTAATCGAGATAGGTTTAATCATGACTCTAGTCTACGATAATGATTAAAATCTTGGGATTTGATTTACTATCTGTAGATGCTCAATATTCCGTGCCCATAAAAGATCCAAGACGCGCCTAGGCACGAGGCCCCGCCTCGCTCCCAGCACGCCCACGCAAGGCCATGTCCGTATAGTCACCAACTCGGCGTCACGCCCCAGCCACACGAGGCCATGCAGAGTCCTCACCTATGCCCAGGCGTGAGGCTCGTCTCGCGCGCAGCCTCAGCCACGCAAGGCACAGTGTCCCAGCGTCTCGCAAGCACAGCCCGTGCCCAGGTGCGAGGCCAGTCTCGCGTCACACTGTGCGTGCTCGAATCCCCACGCAAGGCCCCGCCTCGCATCACGCTGCGCGCGCTCGAGAGCCCACGTGAGGCCCTGCCTCGCGCCACGCCGCACGCACCCCGACTGTCCTCGTGAGGCCCGTCTCGCGTCACGCTGCGTGCGCCCAACTCCCCAAGTGAGGCCTCGCCTCGCGTCATGCTGCGCGCGCCCGGGTGCCCATGCGAGGCCCTGCCTTGCGCCACGCCGCACGCACCGCGACTGCCCTCGCGAGGCCCCGCCTCGCGTCACGCTATGTGCGCCCGGGTGCCCACGCGAGGCCCTGCCTCGCCCCACGTCGCGCGCGCCTGGGTTCCCCACACGAGGCCAACGCCTCGTGTATACACCAGCCGTGCCAAGGGGTCGCGAGGGGTACCCCCACCTCAGCACGTCATGTCCGCGCCTCTAAGAATTACCTACACAGTGTGCCTCGTTGGAGAAGCCTAGTCTCTCCCCTTGAGATTGACGTGGATGACAGGACACCACTCTTATTGTGGGTATAGCATAAGGAAGGATCAAGGGCCTCTGCAACGCACCCTTACAGACGAAGTGGGGGAAGCCTCGTAGCAATTCATGCAAAGTCGGGAGGAGCCAGAGTATGGACAGGATGTTCGTACTAGACGGGAAGTGGTTGTACAAATGAGGTACCTGTTATGGTCCTCGTCAGCGCCACTATGCCTGGTACCATGCCTCTGACATTCGTACAAGACAAGTAGTGGAGTCATGACCGGGTACAAAGGTTGAGGTTCTCCCACATACTCTGACCATGTGCTAGAGCCGACACCACTACCCCTGGAACCACTCTCCTGACAGTGTACTTATGTAGTACCTGGTCCCCTGGACCATAGTGTATCTGAGGCCATTAGAGCCCACTATATAATGAACCCCAATTCCCCATGGTTGGGGGTTGGAAAATTCACTGTAGCAGGAGCACCATATTGAATACAAATAGATTTCACCATCTTTTTCTGCAATTTTTCTTAGAGTTTACACTAAAATTTCTAAGGCTTTACTATTGATAATCTTCATCTTGCAATTCTTTCCAACTTAACTTAGTTGACGAGTTCTCACCGTCAACAGTTTGGCGCCGTTTGTGGGAACTTAAGTTCCAAGCTACCGTTCTACCATTACTTCCAGTGAGAAGAAATGCCAAGACGTTCGAAGCGACTCAGGGAGTCACGAGAGGTGGAGGTCCACCTTAACGGAGTCCAGCTGAAGGCCTCCATGAAGGACCCCCCTCCACCCAGAGATGTAGAGCCTCCAAGGAACTCGGAGGTTCCCGAGGGTGATAGAGAGGCCTCATCACTGGTCGTCCCGCCCGGAGGGTCCTTCAAAGGCACCACCGGGGAATGCCAATGAATTCCCGCTCCCTAAACCGCCACAAGTACCGAACTCCGGCCGGCAAGACCCGGGCCCCTCCACGCGTAGACATGATAAGCATCCCCGGGTCCATTCCGTGAGCTCGAGTTCGAAATCTCGGTTCTATGAAGAAGAGATACGTTAGCTCCACCGTAAGAATCAATGGTTGGAGACCACCCCGGAGCACATGCAAGAGGTGCTAAATGGCCTATTGCAGGGTAAGTCGAGCGTGACTTTGCCCAAGAGAAAAAAGAAAGGTCAGGAGGGGGTGGAGACCACTGTACCAGTCGATGATGGGAGGACCCGACACTCCACCAGCAACACCCCCCGAGCAAAGCAACGCGAACATCCTGAACCACCGAAGTAGGCCCAGAAACCAGAGCCAAGGACCAATGCTGCCCCTTGCAATGAGGACGGAGTCACCTCTAAAAGAGCACCCTCGGATTTACGGGAGGAGCTCAATAAAAAAAGGACGGGTAAAGGGACCACACCCCTTATGGCCCCTCGAGAGGGCAAGGGAAAGGTGGATCTTAACCCGTCCACTTTGAGGGACTCTCTAAGCAAAGGGAGGCAGGACCTGGACACAGAAATGAGGAGCCTGCGAAGCAAGATCGTCACTGCCTCTGGCGGTCAGGCTTTTGAGGAGGAGTTCGACCATGAGTCGCCCTTCATGAGGGAGATTCAGGCCATCCGGCTCCCTACCAACTTTAAGGAACCCAATATGACCCCCTACAAAGGAAGCACGGATCTGAAGTACCACCTGGACGCATTTAATGTCCTGATGAAACTGAGAGGAATTGGTAGTGGAGCCAGATGCCACTGCTTTGCCATCACATTGAAAGGAACTGCCTACAAATGGTTCGAAAGATTAAGGTCGGGGTCCATCAGGTCCTGGCAGCAGTTTTCTGATGAATTCCTCCAGCAGCACCACGCCGTGCGAGACTACACGATGCCTGGCACCAGCTTGGCCAACGTGAAGCAAGGGGAAAATGAGAGCCTGAAGAGCTACATTCACAGGTTCAATATGGAGGCCGCGAAAGTGGGGAGCCTAACTCGCCGAGAGTTAAAAATGGCCATTACAGCCGGGGTGCGCCCAGGAAGCAAGTTGTGGGACAACATGCTGAAGAGGGAAGTCACCAACTTAGATGACTTCTACGAGAGGGCGCAAAAATACATTCGTGTGGAGGATGGCCACGCAAACCTAAAGGCAGGAAAGGAGGGGTCCAACGCGAAGCCCCCAGCTAACGATGGGTCGAACTTAACAAAGAAGAAAAGGGCGTATGATGGGTCGAGAGATGATCAGCAGAGAAAGACCAAACGGGGGAGTGATCATAGGCAAGCGGCTTACACTTTCTATACGAACCTTACAGATACCAGGGAGCATATTTACCTCACCAATGAAGACCGAGTTCCCTTCAAGAAGCCCCCACCAATGAGAAAAGACCTGTCCAAAAGGGATCCCAGTAGATACTGCCAGTACCACAAGGATATCGGGCACACCACGGCGGAGTGCATCCACTTGAAGGAGGAGATTGAGGAGCTCATCCGCAGGGGGCATATAGGCCGTTATGTCAGGAGAGAAAGGTCGAAGCTAGAGGACGAGCCTGCGATACCCCAGACGCAAGGGCGAGCCCTAGAAATACAGGGAGAAGTCTGAACCATTTTTGAAGGTCCAGGATTTGGGGGGGACTCTTGGAAGGGGCGAGATAGATATGCGAGAGAGGCCCGAAGAAGTCCACCACCCTGCGTCATGAGTTTGGAGCAACGACCCCCAAAAAGCTTCAAGGGGGAAAATGACTCGATCACATTCACTGAGGAGGATGCGTGGGGGGTACATTTCCCCCACAACGACCCGCTGGTGTTGATAGTTCAGTTGGCAAATATGCGTGTGCATCGGGTTCTAGTGGACAATGGGAGCTCGGTGGACATCCTGTATCGCCCTGCCTTGGAAAAGATGGGACTGGGCATTCGTCATCTAAAGCCTTGCCAATATTCCCTAAACGGATTCACGGGGGACTCAGTGCAACCCTTAGGGATGATCGAATTGGCACTCACCATGGGGGAGCAACCCCGGCAGACTACAGTCATGGCTAACTTTGTCGTAGTAGATTGTGCGTCAGCTTTCAATGCGCTATTGGGGAGACCATCCCTAAGAGAATTGAAAGCCATAACTTCTATATATCACCTGGTTGTCAAGTTCCCAACTCCAGGAGGGGTCGCTAGTATGAAGGGAGAACAGAAAGAAGCAAGGGAGTACTACAACACCTCACTCCGCGCGCCTGTGAAACCGCGGGAACCAATGGCCATGGTGATACATGAGGCGCTAAGTGTGCCCACGGGGAGTCCGCAGGAGCTAGACCCTCGAGTCGTGGAGGATTCAAGAGTAGAACCAGTGGAGGAAGTAGAGGAGGTTATAGTAGTGGAAGAACCGTTGAGAAAACTGAAGGTAGGAAGAAGCCTGGAGAGTTACGTGAAGAAGGAGTTGATAAGGTTTTTGAAAGATAATCTGGATGTATTCACATGGAGTCATGAAGATATGGTGGGTATAGACCACAGTGTTATGTGCCACCATTTTAATATCTCCCATGAAGCGAGGCCCGTTGGGCAGAAGAGGCGGGTGCTAGACCCGGAAAGGTACGCGACCTTAAAGGAAGAGGTCGACAAGCTGAAGGCCAATGGGTTTATCCGTGAGTCTTTTTACCCTGTGTGGGTGTCGAATCCAGTACTAGTCCCAAAACCAAATGGGAAATGGAGGACCTGCGTCGATTTCTCAAACCTGAATAAAGCTTGTCCTAAGGACAGCTTCCCTCTCTCGAGGATAGATCAGTTAGTAGATGCGACGGCAGGACATGAATTACTGAGCTTCATGGACGCCTACTCAGGGTACAACCAGATTCCAATGAACCCGGCCGATGAAGAGCATACATCATTCATTACGGATAAAGGGCTCTACTGTTACAAGGTGATGCCCTTCGGGTTGAAGAACGCGGGTGCCACCTATCAAAGGTTGTCAATAAGATGTTCGCTAACCAGATAGGAAGGAACATGGAGGTGTATGTTGATGATATGTTAGTAAAGACCAATGATGCAACAGAGCTCAACAAGGACCTTGGTGAGATGTTTGACACACTTAGGAAGTACCGAATGAAGTTGAATTCCTTCAAGTGCACCTTTGGTGTATCCTCAGGAAAATTCTTGGGCTTCATGGTTAACTCCAGAGGCATCGAGGCCAATCCTGATAAGATAAAGGCCCTGATAGAGTTGAGCCCGCCTAAGAACAAGAAGGAGGTGAAATGCTTAACGGGAAGGGTGGCGGCCCTTAATAGATTTATTTCAAGGTCAACCGATAAGTGCCTCCCCTTCTTTAACATCCTCAATGGGAGAAAAAAGTTTGCTTGGGATGAGGAATGTGAAGAGGCATTTATCAAGCTAAAGGATCACTTGGGGAAGCCACCCCTGTTGGCGAAACCTGAGAAAGGCGAGAAGCTATACCTATACTTGGCAGTGTCTGAACATGGCATAAGCGCAGCCTTGGTTAAAGGGGAGAAGAAGCAGCAACAACCCGTGTACTATATCAGCAAGCGTTTGGTGGACGCAGAGAACCGGTACCCAGAGATTGAAAAGTTGGCCTACGCACTAGTTGTGGCCTCGAGGAAGTTGAGGCTCTACTTCCATGCGCACGCAATTGAAGTTCTCACGGATAGTCCTTTAAGGTAAGTCCTACATAAATCTGAGACCTCGGGGAGGCTGATGAAATGGTCGATCGAGTTGAGTTAATTCGATATCGTGTATACCCCAAGAGCTTCCATCAATGGACAGGTGCTGGCAGACTTTATAGTGGAGTTCACCCGCCAGCCGAATGGAGGAAGAAGTGAAGAAGGGGAGCAGCCTGACATAGAGGGAGAACGAGGCGATCTTGAGGAATGGAATCTACATGTGGACGGGGCATCCAATGAAGGAGGATCTGGAGCTAGTATCATGATGACAGGACCCGAGGGACACAAGATGTATTGTGCTATCTGATTCGGGTTCGAGGCTTCTAATAACGAGGCAGAGTATGAGGCGCTCCTGGCTGGCTTGCGTTTAGCCCAGGAGCTAAAAGTGACGCGCCTTCGTATTTTTAGCGACTCTCAGTTGGTGGTGTACCAAGTGAAGGGGGAATATCAAGTGAGAGGACCCAAGATGGCAGCCTACTTGGAGAGGGTGAAGGGCTACCTGGGACGGTTAGCAGCTTATAGCATAGAGTAGATCCCCAGAGAAAGGAATTCCCATGCTGATGCACTCGCGATGCTGGCTTCCACCAAGGATGGGGATATCCTGGAGTCGATACCCGTGGAGTACTTGCCCAAACCCAGCATCGTAAGCACGGACGTATATATCATTGGTATCCCAAAGGAGTCGTGGACGGAGCCGATTAAAAGATACTTGGAGGAAGGAACCTTGCCTGTGGACAAGAAAGAGGCCCTAAGGTTGGTGTACAAGGCAGCTCGATACACCTTGATAGATGGGGTTCTATACAAGAGAGGGTTCTCAATGCCACTTCTGTGATGTGTAGAGAAGGAGGAGGAATTAAAGGTACTACATGAGATACATGAAGGAGAGTGTGGTAACCATGAGAGCGGACCGTCAACGGCTAGGAAGGCCATAAGACAAGGGTACTACTGGCCTTTAATGGAAAAAGATGCAAGCGACTTTGCCAAGAAATGCGACAAATGCCAGAAATACGCTAACTACACTCGGAGGCCCCCAAATGAGTTAATTAGCCTGACTAGCCCCTGGCCCTTCGTTATCTGGGGGATAGACTTGATCGGCGCCCTTCCTGCGGGTAGGGGAGGGGCGAAGTACGCAGTGGTAGCTGTGGACTATTTCACCAAGTGGGTTGAAGCGGAGCCACTCGTGAAGATAACTGCCAAGCACATCACCTCTTTCATCAACAAATTCATTGTCTGCAGATATAGAGTGCCCTACAAAATTATTTCTGACAACGGCACCCAGTTTGAGGGGGAGGGGGGGACCTTTGAGGAATATTGTAGGGGAATGGGGATAAAGAGGAGTTTTTCAGCAGTAGTACACCCGCGGGCCAATGGGTAAGTGGAGGCCATTAACAAGGTTCTTAAAAAGAACCTGAAAACCAAGTTAGAAAAGATGAAAGGAGCCTGGGTGGAAGAGCTGCCGAATGTGCTGTGGGCCTACAGAACCACCCCTCGCACGACCACTGGAGAGTCCCCATTCTCCTTAGCATATGGGTGCGAGGCTGTCCTCCCAGTGGAGATGCAGGTGAGTTCCTTCAAGGTACAGGCGTATGAAGATGAGGCCAACTGCATAGCTCTGGCTGAGAGCCTGGACGTGCTAGAAGAGAGAAGAGAAAAAGCACAAATGAGGGTGGCGGTATACCAACAGCGCGCAGCAAGGTACTACAACTCGAGGGTGCATGAGAGAACTTTCAGAGTTGGCGACCTGGTGCTAAGGAAGGTACTCCCCAGCACGCAAGACCCAGGGGCAGGAGTGCTTGGGGCGAACTGGGAGGAGCCATACTAGGTTGTTCAGTGCATACCCCCGAACACTTATAAGCTGGCGCGCATGGATGACACCACCATACCTCGAGCATGGAACGCGGAGCACCTTAGGAAGTACTACCAGTAAGGCGGCCACGCCCAGTGCTAGAAGGATAGGTTTTCAAAAATGTTGCATGTTATCTTAGTATGGTAGAGAAGAATCAAAGAGGTTACTTAGATAACCTCCTGAGTAGGTGTAAGTTTTTTTTTATTTTCTATGGGAATCTTATATGTATCGCTGTAGCCAGAACTCTATGAATGAAACTGTGTGCAACTTCATGTGTTACTTTTCTTCGCTACGCGGGTGTCGACCTAAGTGCCTGCCGAAATAACTTTCACCAAACACTTGGGGGGCAGGACAGGAAGCAAAAACATACAGCTAGCAGGGGGAACCTAAAAAGGGCTCCTAAAAAGGACCCCCCAGCGGAGGATCCTAGAAAGGACCCCTTGCCCTCCTAAAATGGAGGATCCTAAAAAGGACCCCTTGCCCTCCTAAAAAGGAGGCTCCTAAAGGGGACCCTCTACCAAGAGGATCCTAAAAACGACCCCCTATTAGGAGGACCCTAAAAAGGACCCTATGCACTAGGAGGATCCTAAAAAGGGCGCTCCATTAGGAGGAAGTGGCCCGTGAAGATAAAGCAAGCAACGAGTAGGAGGACCCAAAAGGGACCATGACCCTAAAAAGGACCCTTTAACGGGGGATCCCAGAGGGACCCCCTATACCAGGGCCTTAAACGAAGTCCTTACAAGGATTAGCTACCCTTGTGAACACCGAGGAGGCCATAGGGACTTACAAGAAAAAAAGATGGTAACGACAATAATAATTCTAGAGTGGCCATCAAGCCGTCTAGCCAAAAAGGGTCCTAAAAGAGACCCTTGCAAAAATAGTACTATGAATAACGACGAGAAGGATGCTTCTCGCAAAGAAATAATAAGCGCACGCAAGAATATATAAAAGGATAGCTAGGACCCAAGGGGTGAAAATATCCTTATAAGAGTAATCAAGAGGCACCAAAAGAGGTCCCAGTGAACCCTTTCATATGGGCTCCAAAGGACCTCTAGCCTGGCAAATAAAAGAGGGGAACCAACCAAACCCCACCATGCAGGCTCAAAAGGACCTCAAATGCAGTAGAATAAAAGATAAATAGCAATACATGTATATATACATTGAAAAAGAAAGTTTTGAAGACAGTACAAGAGTTACAAAAGAAAAGTAGTAATGACAATCATATTACAAAGGCCCAAAATACAAAAAAAAAAAAAGGAAGAGAGCGTACACCCATGGTGGGCTAGCTGACAAATGTTATGAAATAACTACTTCAGGGCCTCCTACCGCGGGCGCTCCGCATGGCTGCTCGAGCGACGGCGTGCTCACCGAAAGAAGAGAAATCGAAATTGGGATCCTGCCTCCACACGTTGTAAAGGGCACGGTCTATGGACCGGTGCTCAGTGGCAGTCTTCTCCGCCTCCAAGGAAGCATTTCTCTCCTGCAATGTGGCAACATTGGCCCTAGCAGTCTGGAGTTCGGCCCTGATAGCCTCGACTTTGGCCTCCGACTGGGTAACTCTCTACTGCGACGCAGTCACGATGGCCTTGGCCCCCTGGAGCTCGCTCTCCAAGCTCTTAACTTGGCCCTGTAGCTCCTTGGCCTTGACAACCACTTTCTTCCTCTTTAGTAACGAGTTGGCAAGTTTGGTCCGAACCCTAGACAACTTAGCCTTGGTCTCATCAAGCTCCCTCTCAAGCTCCTGAGCCCATGCTGCACGACGGTCCCTCTCGGTGCACGACGCGGAAAGATTGCCAGCCGAGTCGGCAAACCGCAGAGCCACAGTATAGGCCTGCACAAGAAAGTTAACAAAAACAACAATAAGTGACAAAAACAAAAAATATATGCATAAACACCTATACATAATAGGGCTTACGTGAGGTGCGGGAACTCACCCAAGTCATTGAGTGCCTTAGGTTTTCCCCAAGGTCCGACTAAGTCACATTCCCAAAGCCATTCCATTCAGATATGGGGAGGCTCGAGGCAAGTTGGGTGTATCGCTGCCCGTAAGATGTTGCCATCTGAGTCACCCAGGGCTCCCCATCCGCACCAGGGGCGCCTGGCTAGATGAGGACGGACGACCCGCTCACCGAAGCGGGAGGGGGCGCAGTGAAAGTGGAAAACTGAGGCTCTGGTAGATCAAAGGGAGGCTCCAGAAGGTTGGCGTAGTAAGCCCCCGATGGTCCAGGGTCGAGAGGAGCCTGAGGGAAGGCATTGTGGCCCTCAGGGTCAGGGAAAACATAACACCCCGGTGCGACATGCTGGTCTCGAGAGTGGAAGTCCATGTCCTGGTCATAGGAGTCGTAAGGGGGGCATCCCCTGGGAGACAAGGATCGCTGGTGGGGTCCCCTGCGTTCAAGGGGGGCTTCCCCCGGCTCCTCCTCAGCCTCATCCTCATCTGGGAAAGGCTCAGCCGGCACCGCCATAGTCTTCTTAGACCCGGAAATCGACCACAGGAACTTGGGGTCCGAAACCGGGGACAACTGGTGGAGGTTGAGATTTTCCATGGTGAATAAGAAGGTCGCCTTCTTCATGGCGGGGTCAGCATTAATGAGGTCCTTCACGACGTCCGCCTCCAACCCAACGACCGAGGGAACAGCGAATTGCTCTGCAAGATCCACGCCATTGTTAATGCAAACATAAGTACAAAACAGTAAGTTCTAACAAGAAGAAAAGGAGGACCAAGGTACTTACTGGGGGTGGCGCGGAAGTGTTCACGGACAGAGAGAGGGCCCTCTAAGAAGAAAAATTCTTGTTTCCAAGACCCCGTATTGGACACTGAGCCCTCTATCAAGGGGAGCTTGTTATTGGCCTTTTGCAAATAGTAGAAGCCCTTGGACTTGGGAGAGGCCATGAGGTTGTACAGGAAGTGCACCTCTTGTGCTGTGGGAGCACGTTTAGCCAGTTCCTTGAACACCACAAAAAGGAAGCTCAAGGTCAACCAACTATTGGGTGATAGCTGAAGGGGGGCTAGGTCGAAATAGTTAAGGACCGCTACGAAAAACGGGTGCAAGGGGATGGTGCCACCCGCCTTCAAAATGTGCTCACTCAAAGCCACAAGGCCGGCCCGAGGGCGGTCAGCCCAGCATGTCCGCTGAGGAGCGTATAAGGCGTATTCTGGGGGAACACGATAATGCTTCACAATTTCTTTCAAGTTATTCTCGGACACATGTGACACCAGCTCGGACGCCAGTAAAGGAGCGTCGTCCTGTTCCTGGATAGATACTTGTCGTCGTGCCCTCGGCATATCTGCAAAATCAAAAGAAAAATGTGAGGAAGAGACAGAACACTTGACCCTCCATTTCTTCTTCCTAGGAAGAGTCTTCCATCGAGGGAGCAACTGCGGAAGCGCTGAGCTAGGAAAAACTGAGACTATGGGCTGAGGAGAAGCGGAGGCAGCCCCATGATAGTCATCATGCGAGGATGGGCAGGAAGGCTCAGGTGGAAGGTGTCCCTCCATAAACTCCATCTCCCTCTGCAACTCTAAAAGGGTCATCCTAAGCCTCGCTACATGGTCACTAAGGTCTGGGGGGAAAGGTGCTCCGTCTCCTCTCAGCACCGAGTTAATTTCGGTCTCCACCACCAAAATTTTACGCCTAAGTTCAGCCAGGTGCTCAAGATGGAGGATACGAGCCTGCCTTAAGGAGTCATAGTCCTGGTAAGGGTTTTCCTCAGAGGACTCTAAGTCTGAGGACAGGTCGATAAATTCAACCCCCGGAGGTATGTCAGACGGGTCGTCACTGGCCATGAGACCGCGTCCCGAAAGCAAAAAGGGGGTTCACGTATAAATGAGGGGATGGCTACAAAACACAAAGGAATAGGCTTAATATCTCTAGATGCAAATGTCCTAAATGGCCCACTACAGGGTATAAAAAGGAAGGGCATGCATATGGTAAAAATCACTACAAGCTCAGGCCAAGGTACCCCATCCCGAGTAATGCTAATTTGGACCCAATGAACATGAGGGAAAAAGAAAATATACCTCAAGTAGACAAGATGGAGCGTTGTCGAGGGCCAAAAACACCAAATGGTTCAATATACGCGTTCGCAATAATAGACAAAAAGGATGTGTTAGCCTCCAAATGGACATACAAAAAAATTAGCTCATTTTAAAAAAAAATGAGAAGAAAAAATAAAATGAAGGAAAGTATGGCAAAAATGTGGGAGTGGGGGATTGAACCCCTTACCTCTTGAAAGAAGGAGGATACTCAAAAACACTAAGCCAATGAAGTAAGGTGTAAATAATAAGCCTTGCATGAGGGCCTATTTATATGGGTCAAGGAGAATAGTCTACAAGAGCACCTAAAGGTCCTCTCCTAGACTGGGGGCCCCGCCTCGCTCCCAGCATGCCCACGCAAGGCCAGGTCCGCATAGTCACCAACTACGTGTCACGCCCCGGCCACACAAGGCCATGCGGAGTCCTCGCCTATGCCCAGGCGCGAGGCTCGTCTCGTGTGCAGCCTCGGTCACGCGAGGCCCAGTGTCCCAGCATCTCGCAAGTGCAGCCCGTGCCCAGGTGCGAGGCCCCGCCTTGCATCACGCTGCGCGTGCCCGAGTGCCCACGCGAGGCCTTGCCTCGCGCCACGCCGCACGCACCCCGACTGCCCTCGCGAGGCCCGTCTCGCGTCATTCTGCGTGCGCCCGACTGCCCACGTGAGGCCCCGCCTCGCGTCACGCTGCGCGCGCCCGGGTGCCCACGCGAAGCCCTGCCTCGCGCCATGCCGCACGCACCCTGACTGCCCTTGCGAGGCCCCGCCTCGCGTCACGCTGTGTGCGCCCGAGTGCCCACGCGAGGCCCTGCCTCGCCCCACGCCATGCGGGCCCGGGTCCCCCACGCGAGGCCAACGCCTCGTGTATACACCAGTCATGTCAAGGGGTCGCGAGGGGTACCCCCACCTCAGAACGTCGTGTCCGTGCCTCTAAGAATTACCTACACAGTGGGCCTCATTGGAGAAGCCTAATCTCTCCCCTTGAGATTGGCGTGGATGACAGGACACCACTCTTATTGTGGGTATAGCATGAGGAAGGATCAAGGGCCTCTGTAACGCACCCTTATGGACGAAGTTGGGGAAGCCTCGTAGCAATTCATGCAAAGTCTGGAGGAACCAGAGTACGGACAGGATGTTCGTACTAGATGGGCAGTGGTCGTACAAATGAGGTACCTGTTGTGGTCCTCTCCAGCGCCACTATGCCCGATACCACGCCTCTGACATTCATACAAGACAAGTAGTGGAGTCATGACCGGGTACAAAGGTTGAGGTTCTCCCACATACTCTGACCATGTGCCAGAGCTGACACCACTACCCCTGGAACCACTCTCTTGACAGTGTACTTATGTACTACCTGGTCCCCTGGACCACAGTGTATCTGAGGCCATTAGAGCCCACTATATAATGAACCCCAATTCCCCATGGTTGGGGGTTGGAAAATTCACTGTAGCAGGAGCACCATATTGAATACAAACAGATTTCACCATTGTTTTTCTGCAATTGTTCTTAGAGTTTACACTAAAATTTCTAAGGCTTTACTATTGATAATCTTCATCTTGCAATTCTTTCCAACTTAACTTAGTTGACAAGTTCTCACCGTCAACATTATCTAAGCAACTATATTTCCCAAGTGACTACAACATAAAACATATACATACATTTATACATAGCACTACTACATAACATATCATAGAACAGACAATCTAACCTTTTTTTCCTTACCAAAATACCGGGATATTGGAGACAAGAACGGGATTGGAAAACTCCTAAAACCAAACAATAAGAATCATAAGTTTCTAAACAAATGAAGATGAAAAAGAAGATCTAAACCATCAAGATAGAGATTTACCGGAAACTTTAAGTTTCAAGAAACTTAAACACCTAACCAAAAGCCATAATAACGAGTTAGGATCTAAATGAAAGAAAATAAAAGAACTATAATGAATTAAACATGATTATAAGAATACCTTGGATAGACTAGAACTCCAATCTACACCTTAATACTGAAATATCACTCTATCTTACTTCCCAAGTGTTTAGAAAAGCTTAGATTGGAAAAGCTTTTAACCCAAAACCCTAGTGTTTTCTGTCTAGAATAAACTTAGTAGCTTGGAGTCTCTGAAGAATACTTGAATGATGAAGCAAATGATGAGTGCAAGGTCCTATTTATAGAGTTCAAGGAGTGAAACTAACCCTTTTTAAAAAGAATAAATAAATGAATAATAATTGAATAAATTTGAATTTTCGGTTCAACAGATGCCCAGGACTTGGTCAAAAATGTTCAGGAGCAAATCTAAGTTGTTGAGCCTGTTTCTAATTCGATTCCACAAAGTTTAAAAAATATGTGTGTGGAGTCGATATATCACCCCCTATATGCGATATATCACCTCCCCCATATTCCTGAGCCTCTGTGGTTTTGTTCGTGCGAATTCGGCGTGTTTTCTGTATCATCCATATGCAACATATCGACCCCTATAGCTGCGATATATCGAGTACGCTGATATTTTAAACACATTTTTGCACATTTTCAGCACACTTGAAGTTTGTTAAAACAACTTTGACTGAATAAAACGTGATCCTAATAGCTGCTGGAAGGTTCTAGAGCTTCTAGATCTATCCTTTATTAATTTATTCATCTAAAATCCTCAAATCCTTAATAAACATGAATGTGACAAGTATCACATTCTTAATTATTTTATCTAAACCTTAGGTTATAATAAATAATATTTCTAGGACTAGCTATATTAATCAAACCTTAATTAATATTTCTGAACTATAGGTTAAACTTATAAAATCAATAACTATTTCTACGAGTTTTCAACTAAATCCCGGCTTGAACCAATAATCACAAAAACTAAAATTCTATAAGTTAAGTAAAATTCTGAGATGCTACAATTCTCCCCTAGTTAAAATAATTTCGTCCCCGAAATTCACTTACCAAACAATTCCGGATACCGTGCTCGAATGTCTTCCTCTAACTCCCACGTTGCCTCCCATTTTGAACTATTATTCCATAGGACCTTAACTATTGGAATACTCTTAGACCGTAATTCCTTTATCCCCTTCTCTAGGATACTAATCGGTCGTTCCTCATAACTCAGGTCTTTCGGAAGTGCTAACATATCGTACTTGAGAGCGTGGGATGGGTCTGACACATATCTACACAACATCGAGATGTGAAACACATTGTGGCTGTCTGCTAGAGCTGGCGGTAGGGCTAATCTATATGCTACTGGTCCCACCTTGTCCAATATCTCAAAATGACCTATAAATCGGGGAATAAGTTTGCCTTTCTTCCCACACTACTTCACTCCTTTCATAGGAGATATCTTTAAAAAAGACTTGATCTCCGACTTTGAATTCCACATCTTGCCGCTTGGCATCCGCATAACTCTTTTGCCGGCTCTGAGCAGTAAGCATACACTTTCTAATTAGCTTCACTGCATCTTGAGCCTCTCTAACAACTTTGGGTCCAAGAAATTGTCTTTCTCCTACCTCGTCTCAATGTAACGGCGATCGACACTCCCTTCCATAAAGTAACTCATAGGGTGCCATACCGATCGTTTCCTTGTAGCTAATATTGTAGGAGAACTCTATAAGTGGCAAATACTTACTCCACGATCCTCCGAAGTCTAGTACACAAGGACGCAACATATCTTCTACAATCTGTATGGTACGCTCGAACTGACCGTCGGTCTAAGGATGAAATGTCGTATTAAGACTTAGCTTGGTACCCATAGCTTGCTGCAAGCTTCCCCCAAAATCTCGATGTAAACACAAATCCTCTATCAGATACTATGGTCTTAGGGATATCATGCGTTCATACTATTTCTCGAACATATATGTCTGCGTACTGGTCGGCAGTGTACGTAGTCTTGACAGGTAGGAAATGAGTTGACTTTGTGTGTCTATCTACCACAACCCAAGCCGAGTCGTGTTGCTTATTTGTTTGTGGTAATACTATCACGAATTCCATGGCTATGTCTTCCCACTTCCATTCCGGTATACTAAGCGGTTGCAATAATCCTGCAGGTCACTAATGTTCCACCTTTACTTGCTAGCATATAAGGCATTTTGACACATACTCTGCTACGTCTTTCTTCATTCCCGGCCACCAATATAGTGCCTTAAGGTCGTGAGTCATCTTGGTCGACTTCGGGTGAAGTGAGTATGGGGTATTGTGTGCCTCTTCTAAAATATTCATCTTAATGCCATAATCATTCAGCACGCACACCTGACCCTTATATCTCAAGAACCCCTGTCCTGATATGGAGAAATTTGTAGTCTTGCCTTCGTTGACTGCAGCCATATGTGATACTAACGTGTCATCATGCCCTTGCCTGTTTTGTATATCATCTAGTAAACTCGACTAGATGGACAAGTTCTCCAGTTGACCCCTGACTAGTTCTATTTCGGCATTAATCAGCTGTTGCTAAAGCAGCTTTTCTATTCCGGATAATGCTGCTAGATTTCTGTAACTTTTCTGACTTAACACATCTGCAACTACATTTTCCTTTCCTGGGTGGTATAGGATTTCACAGTCATAATCCTTTACTAGTTCTAACCACTTGCGTTGCCTCATGTTGAGCACCTTTTGGGTGAAGAAATATTTTAAGCTCTTGTGTTCCATATAAATCTCGCACCATTCTTCGTAAAGGTAGTGGCGCCAGATTTTCAATGCGAAGACCACCGCTGCCAACTCCATATCATGTGTTGGGTAGCGTTGCTCGTATTCCTTTAGCTTCCTTGAGGCATAGGCTATTACTTTATCATTTTTCATCAGTACACAACCCAAACCTTACTTCGACGCATCACAATATACTACAAACTTGTCATTGGGTGTCGGTACACAAAGTACTAGTGCGGAGCATAATTTATCCTTGAGCAACTTGAAGCTTTCTTGACATTTATCCGTCTAGTTGAACTTTCGCTGTTTCCGTGGTAGGTTGGTAAGCGAAGTGGCTATCTTATAAAAGCCTTCTACAAATCTCTGATAATTCCCTGCTAACGCGAGAAAACTTCTAACTTCTGACGCATTCTTAGGTCTTGGTCAATCCTTCACAGCCTCTACTTTATTTGGGTCTACTGCGACTCCATCCTTAGATACTATATGGTCGAGGAACGCTACTTGCGATAGACAAAATTCGTATTTCTTGAACTTGGCGTAAAGTTGATGCTCATTTAGTCACAACATGGTCAGTCTTAAATGTTCCTCGTGCTCGACTTCGTCCTTGGAGTACACCAAAATATCGACAATGAAAACTATGACGAATTTGTCCAAGTAATCCTTGAAGACCCGATTCATTAAGTCCATAAATGTGGCTGGAGTGTTGGTAAGACCAAAAGACATAACTAAGAACTCGTAATGTCCATATCGAGTTCTAAAAGCTGTCTTTGGTATATCTTATTCTCGTACCTTGAGCTAGTGATAATCGGACCGTAGATCAATCTTTGAAAATACGGTCGCTCCTCGGAGTTGATCAAATAAGGAATCGATTCGGGGTAGCAGGTACTTGTTCTTAATTGTCACCTTGTTCAGCTCGCGGTAATCGATACACATCCGCATGCTTCCATCCTTCTTTTTCAAAAATAGAATCGGTGCTCCCCATGGTGAATGTATTTGTCTGATGAAACCCAAGTCTAAGAGCTCTTGTAACTGCGTTTTCAACTCCTTGAGTTCGGTAGGTGCCATCCGGTACGGTGCCTTTGAGATAGGCTCAGTTCTTAGTACTAGTTTGATTGTGAAGTCAACTTCCCGAATAGGGGGTAACCCTGGTAAGTCGTCAAGAAATATCTCTGAAAACTCCTTTATAATGCGGATGTCTCCAACCTTCAATGGTGTTTCTTGTGCCACATCCGTGATGCTTGCTAAGAATTAGTGACATCCTTTCTCTATCATCCTTTGAGCTTTGAGAGATGAGATAAGCGGTGTCCGTAGTCCTGATACCTTTCCCATAAAACATAGTTTTTGACCATCAGGAGTTTCGAACATCACTTGCTTACATCTATAGTTGATGGTTGCACCATACCTTGCTCGCCAATCCATGCCCAGTATTATGTCGAAGTCCTTGATCTCTAACTCTATCAGGTCTCCTTCTAGTTCTATGCCCTCAACTTTGATCGGTACTCTTCATACTATTCGTGATGATAGGACTACTTCGCCCGAAGGCAATTCCGTAACAAACCTAGTTCTAAATCTTTCACAAGGTTTGTCTAATTTTTCTATCATTCCTAACGAGATACATGAGTGTGTTGCTCCTGAATCAAAAAATAGTTAACATATATTATTGAGGATAGGAAGCTGACCTGTGACCACTTTGTTACTAGCTTCAGCTCCTCCCTGGGTCAAGGCAAAGACTCTGGTTGGAACCATCTTATTGTCCTTCTTTTCTTCTATTTTGAGCTGCAGACATTCCTTTTTCCGATGACCTTCTTGGCCACAATTTAAAAAATCCCTAATGTTCGCACGACTCTCCCCAGGATGTGTTTTCTGACACTTAGAGCACTGAGGGTTTTCTACATAACCCGACCTATTATTACTGTTATTAGATCATGCTCTTTTGTCACCATCAGCTTGCTTACTATCAGGGTGCTTTCTTTTCTTATTATTGTGCTGGTGGTTGTTATTGTTTCTACCATTTTGAGTTTGACTCTGCTTCTTGGGTTCAAACTTGCTTGCCTCGTCCTTACTAACATTTGCTTGGAGCCTTTCCAATTCTATTTTCATTTCTAGAACAATGGCGTAAGAAGTAGTTCCAGGATTTGCAAGCTTGACTCCTAACTCTGTCTTGGGCCTGAGTCCCCTGGTGAACTTGGTAACCCTCAAGAAATCGGTTGGAACTAACTCTGGTGCAAACTTGGCTAACCGATCAAATTGTCGAGCGTACTCAACTACTGTCAAATTGCCTTGCTTCAGACTGGCAAACTCTTCCACCCTTGTAGCGATAACATGCGAGTTGTAATAATTTTTGTGAAATAGCTCCATAAATCTGGTCCAACTCATGGTGGTGACATCGTGAGTTTGCTACACTAAATTCCACCAGATTCTAGCATCCTTTTTCAAAAGAGAAGAAGCACAGGATATGCAATCCGCGTTACCGAGGTTCATATGTGCTATAATAAGCTCTACATTCCCAAGCCATTCTTTCGCCACAAAGGGGTTAGTTGTCCCTTCAAAGTTTGGAGTGTGCTGCTTATGGAAACGCTCGTAGATTGGCTCTATGTATTGAGCTAGATAAGGTGCATAATTCTCCATCGGCCATCCCCCATACTGATATCCTACTTGTTGGGGTGCTTGAGCCGCTGGCTGAGGATGTGTAATGCCCCACGTCACTATGGATGCTTCCTGGAATGAAGACTTTCCCTACAAACCAACACCAGTCTTTCCAGTGTATTTTTCCTTACTCACTCCAATAAATGGAGGTATCACTGTTTGAGCTCTGTGCTCTCCAGCACTCTCCTTCTCAATCTGATTTCCTGTGATCTCAACAGCAAGATCCTTTCTTACCACCTGAGCGTAGGTAGAGATTTCATGCACTGGGGCAATTCTAATGCCCTGAGCTATCCTGGAATTCAATCCTTGGATAAACCTTTCCTTCCGAGCTACATCTGTGGGTATGCCCTCCAGTTCTTTTCCTTATTGATGGAAATGAGATGACTTAACATACTGGTCCATAATGACCCAATCCAAATCACGCTAGCCCACTATCTTGGGCAGCCCCACCGTAAAACCCATCGCGATGTTTCCTTATTCCAACTATAGAATACTCAAAGGCTACAATAGCCTTACTGGTTTCTGATACTCTGTCTTGGCCTGCTAACAGTTTAATAACTTTGCCACATACACTTGACCTTCCCCAGGCAGTGTGGGATTGCACAGCTTTTACCCAATATTTCCCCCCCTGCGGACCACGAGATTCTGACTATAACAATATCCCACCCTTAGGGGTCCGACGTCCCCGTCGGCCACACTTCCAGCTGGGTCAAGGCTCTGATACCATTTGTAATGCCCCACATCACTATGGTTGCAACCTGGAATGACAACTGACCCTACAAACCAACATGAGTCTTTCTAGCGTGCTTTGTCCTAACTCGCACGCTTCTTGGGAAAACGTTCTAGGAGGTCGCCCATCATAAGATTGCTCCAGGTCAAGCACGCTTAACTTTGGAGTTCTCAAGTGATGGGCTACCTAAAAGAAGATGCATCTTGTTGGTATAGGTGGTACCCATCAATCTATTTAAGCCATCTTCAACAGTGTACTCCCATACCTACACATTCTTAGAATCACCACAGTTGACCTTCCCCAGGCGGTGTGGGATTGCACAGTTTTTACCCGGTCTTTCCCCCCTTGTGGATCACGAGATTCTGACTATAATAGGCTGAGGCTGAGGTTGCGGCTGATGCTATGACTGTGGCTGTTGTCGTTGTTGCTGCAGTAGTTCTTCCACTTGTTGTCGTAACTGGATAATCTTAGTGGTGTTGTCTACCGGAGGTGGTGCATTTCTATTAGCAGCAGTCGTAGTAGCACATGTTCCCCTTCTTCGGACTGGAGGGGCTTCATGAGTCTCATTGGCAGTGCTGGGAGCATTGTCATTTGTGCATGCAGACCTTCGTAGCGACATCTTCAGCAAAGTTCTAACAGTTGAGAAAACACGTTAGAACTTACCCTAATAGGTTCTTTGGCAAAACTTCTCAACGAGTCCATAAGAAGTGATCCCATTTTTTTCATCGAGTTCAGGGCAAACATAACTCAGACCTATCAATTATGATTTCTTATGAAAAATTATGTAAGTGATCTTTATAAATTAGGGTGTGTTTCTATACTTAGAACAATAAGTCATCTTTATGATTTCCTAAGTCTGTTTCTAACCATCCTATATGACTTAATTCTGAGGCTTGAAACTCGTCACGATTCCAAAGTTAACCATATTGAGGGAGGGTTGGGATCAGTAAAATCATTCCCACTACTATGGTACCCTAAACTCTCAATACAGAACCCAGTCCATTGATTTGTATACACCTTTACCGAACTCAGTCATTATTTATTGAATTTATTCTAAATTTTATTATGATTGTAAAAATAATCAAACTCATACATGTCATTCAAAAATAACAACTTTATTCATTTGGAAAAAAAAATTCAATAATTACAATCACAAATTCAAAATAAATAAATAAACTATACTAAAAATAACTAGGGTAAAATTTCTAAAAATCAGAATCTTCTACATCTGACCCTTCATCTAACATATCATCATCTATTTCTTCATAATCATCATTACTATGAGCCTCGAAACTACCTCGGGGAATATTCATTAAGATTTTATGCTTTTGTTCATTAGTGAATTGAAACTCAAACTTAGAGGTAAACCTAAGTATAAGAAAATAATATCTCATGGCTACCGGTAAATCATCTTCATCATCCATAGTCTCCCATAATTATTCTAATTTTGAAACTACAAAAGGAAAATCTTTAAAAATACTAATTACTAAGACATATTGTTCCATGGCTCTCATCATAATTTGCCTATTAATTTGAAGGCGAACTATCTCCTTGTGAAATATGACAAATCTTTGAGTGATTCTTTCTAGCACTCCTATTATATTCCTTGGCTCTCTAATCCTTTCCAATGCCTTAATGGCTCGGATATCAGTATAGGTCAAAGCTCCATTCATTTTGACTGAAAACATAAAGACTAAAACGTTAGCTATTAACATAAATATAATAATCATAACATAAACACTTACATTGGCAGTAGATTCGGAGCTTTTGCGTGTGTATCATGGAGAACTTCATGCTTATGAACCGTGGGCTCTGATACCAACTGTAATGACCCAACTAACTCTAAGACCTTGGAACATAAAAAAAGCTACTATGACATAGCTACTATTTTAAAATACATACATAAAATAATAGAATTTTATTAAAATCCAAAATACGGGATCCCATTGTTATTACATAAAAACATAAAGAAAACATAAAACTTTAATTATTTGTTCAAATGCTAAATGCGAAAAAATAAATACATAAATTGAAAAGTCTCAAAAATATAAACTTCATCATCGATCTTCCAGCAATCCATCAATTCAATTCATCCCCAATACACATGCCAAAGCTGCCATGAATCCATCCTGCCTTCCAAGCTTATTTTCCTGCACCATCTAAAATAAAAGGAATGAGCCTAATGCCCAGCAAGAAAAATCTACTAAAACATATAACGTAAAAATGTATATCATATAAACATAGGACTACAATATTAATGGCCATTAACTCATTACCGTAGTATGTGATAAAACCATCTAAGTCATCTGTCTACTAATCGAGGTAGGTTAGATCACAAAATAGTATATGATAAACCATTTAGGTCCTCTGTCTACTAATCGAGGTAGGTTTAATCATAACTCTACACTACAAGAAAATAAGAGTTTTATGACTTTATTAGGGAGACACTGGAAGTCTACAATGTCTCCCAATTGGGGAGACGTTGTTCCTGGGGTCATTGTAGGTATATATCCCACGTCTCCCATTGGGAGAGGTGAGTCACTTCCCACGTCTCCCGTTGGGAGAGGTGGAAAGTCAAACGTTGACTTTCAACCTCTCCCATTGGGAGACGTGGGAAGTGACTCACCTCTCCCAATGGGAGACGTGGGAAGTCCCTAGGAGACATCCAACGTCTCCCACTGGGAGAGGTGAGTCACTTCTCACGTCTCCCAATGGGAGACGTAGGAAGTCTCCCACCTCTCTCATTGGGAGACATTGAAAATCTTCCAGATTTAAAAAAAAAATTAAATAAATTTATAATTAATATTATTTAAATTTGATTTCATAATTAATTAAATTGAAATTATTTTAATTTAAATTGAAATGATTTTAATCTAAATTTAATTTGATTTAATAATCAATTAAATTGAAAGAAAAATATATATTTGTTAGACATATACAAGAAATACAATATTTGTTAGACATATTCAAAATGAACAAATATTGCATTGTGTATGAAGAAAGAGGTAAAAAAAAAAAAAAAAACCTATCAACGAGGTCGGTAACTTTGGATTATCGGCAACATATATGTCGCCCATTCTTGTCGCAACTCATCAATTTGTGCCTCTGTATATGATGTGCTTGTTAGCTGCAAGAAATATAAAGTAAAATATATTAATTAATTATTTGATTACATTTATTGTTAAAAAAATTTGTAAATTTTATTTAATAATACCGTTCTCAAGTAATGCCCGGGACTCGCATGTTCAATCAAATCCTTCAACATCCTCATTAAGTAGTATCCACATGCCACATTGTCTGGTTGGTGTGGACACTAATTATTTTAAAATATGAGTAATTTATTATTAAATTGAAACTTTTTAAAAAAATGCATACATATTATTCTACTTAATTATTATAAATGTTCAAAAATGTCTGCTGAAGTTACTTACCTGAGGTTGCTTAATGCGTAGAGTATCAGGGATCTCGACATTAGGAAGATTCATAGAGAAAAAAAGATTGAAAGCGCTGACGATCACTGATACAATCTCCTCATGGTTATTTAGCTCTGAATTCACCGGATCACAACAATAAACATGATATGCATATGGTGCCAAAATAAGCAACATCCAATGTTCACTGTATAAGAAAAACAAAAAAATTATAGCTCAAATGTTAAACAAAGAAATTATTGATATGGGTCGGAAAAATGACAACTTTTTAAACTTACCAATGGTTCCAAGGGACAAGCATAACTTGTTCTTTTGATTTTACGTCATTGCAACGTCTGAACAGATTCTGAACACGATCGTCGAATGAACTCCCTTGAGTGGCGACGATATTAGGATTGACAAATAAAAACTTATTTTTGCGACCTTGTTGTACCACATATCTGTAAATGAACCTAATACAAAAATATGAAATTTTTTTATATGAATGAATAAATCAAATTAGAAAATTAAATGAACAAACTTATTTGTGAGATATATACCTCATGTAGCTGACGACTACTGCTTGTCCAATCTTCTCCTTTCGAGCAAACTGAAGTATGTCATCCTTAAATATATAACAGTGAGACATATCCTGATCAAAAACTTCAGACTCTATGCCTAGATTGACACACTCGCCATCATCCCAATGAGATACGATATTCTGTAATCGTTCCAATGGAGTGTGGGCTAATTGTGTTGGAGGAGTTTGTTGTCGTCTTCTTTCTCGAGGTTGTTGTGTTGATGGAGCTCTTGGTCGTTGTGATTTGGTCCTACTTGTAGAGGGAGTCTGTATACAATTATATCAACAATTAAAAAAGTTGCAAACAAATAAAGAATTGTAAAGCTAATTATGTAAAAATATGGCATCACCTCATGAGTTACATCTTCAGATATAATGACAAAATCCTTAGGCCACGCTATTGGCGTCCTAATGGCCTGAGCAACTATGTACATGTTCAAATCAGGATATGCAAAAGGGAGAGGACATGTTGGCTTAAGAACACTCGTAATCATAACTTGGAAGTTGTTGCCTGCCTCTCTTTCAATGAGTGTACCTGATGCAACAATGTTTGAAACCGAACCAATTGCTAATTGGCATGCTCGACCCTGCGTAAGAAACATATTATATACAAATAATCATGTTGAAGCAGTAAAGAAATTTATTTGGTTTCAGAATATTCAAGAAAGTTTAATTACCTCTTGCAAAAGCAGTTGTAGTGCAATAATGTGGTGTTCTGCTTGAGGCACTACTGGGTCTGGAGTATAGTAGGACGCCTGCGCTAGTGGCACTGGTGGGTCGGGCACATAGTATGATGATGGCGCTAGTGGGACTCCAACGTTAGATCCTGACCTGCTCTGTTGGGCCAATAATTTTCTCAAGAGCTCATCTTGTTGCTGAAGGGGCTCTTCTAGGCGTTATGCTTGTTGACGATGCTCTTCTTCTTGTTTTCGAAATCTTTCTTCAAATTCCTTTATAATGTCGTCATTCGAAGAAGAGGCTTTTGATTTATTTTTCGTTGAGGTAGGTGTTGGAGTATTCCAGTATACTGAGCGGGATACACCGTGTCCTCCAACCCTAACACGTCCTCGAGGCTCAGGAGTGCCCAACGCCCTCGTCAGCACATCATCAGGGCCATCAGGTGCCCATTTACCCTCAGCTTGGAGTTACCGGTCATGATCCTGTGAAACAATATTCACAGAAAGTTATATATATAAGCTAATAATTTGATATATCAACATTATTAAATATGAGCACTTACAATATTTTTTTGAATCTCAGAGGCCTCTCCAATGAGCTCTCCTTTTGCATTCCGACGACCCATGCTCCATAAGTCTGCCCTATCAAGTTCAGTCAGACTTTTCCCACTTTGTTCCATTAACATCTCTTCAATACGCACATAGCCTCCTCTACAGAGGTTGTGATTGTATTTATTCAGTGCTCGATAATTTTGCATCTCCTCTCTCTTTCTTTGCCACTCGGGAGTTAATCTTGAGTTCACAAACTTTAACCATTCATCTGGAGTTATGACATTCTCAAATCCAAATGGCAAAGCTGGCGGGAACTCATTTGGGTATTTTTTCAAAGCGTCATAAACGTGTACCCTTGTAAGATTAGTCTTCCAATTTCGGAAGTACTTTCATGCATCCTTCAACATCTGTTGCTTTTGTTTGGGGTCCAAATCATAAGTTTTCTGCAAGTTTGAAAGTAATAACAAGCATATTATCAAAACAATATATATTTTAAAAACATTAAATGAAATATAATTAATAAAAATATACCTTCATTGTGTCCCATATTTTATTTTTATCCACCACACTAATATCTTTCCAACTGTTAATGTTGATGGACACAGTTGCTCGAACAACTGATCCAAGCTGTGATGAAACATTACTTCTAGATTCACCCACTAGTTGACCATACTCATTGTATTCAACAGGAGTAAGATGTCCTTCACTCCTTTTTTTGGTGTTTCTAGACATCCATGTACGTCCTCTCACAGATTTATTTTCTTGTTCCACTGACTGAGAATGAGGGCGTTGCTCCCCCTCATCAGAACTACCACCAAAAGGATCAGCCTCCATCTGTGAAACATAAATATCATTATTATAACAATTTTGGACACTCATAATCAAAAGATGAAACAAATTGACGAAACCAAAAGATGAAACTAAGAATTTCACATATCATAAACATATGAAACCTATTAAATGGTACCTCAAGACCCATTATCATCAACCCATAATCCTTCACCGTTTTCACGAAAACAAATACAATCATCATCAACTTCGTCATTATCTTCTATTGCGGTGAATGTGACAAGTTCTTCTTCGAGAGGTATATCATGTAAATCACCATCTTTAATGTTCCATTCTCTTGTTTGCGTTGGAATAACAATTGACCATTGGTTGTCTGAAGGATCATTCACATAAAATACTTGTTTCGCTTGTGAAGCTAATATAAATCGATCAGATTTGTGCCCAATTCGATTTAGATTAACTAATGTGAAACCAAAATCTTCATATATTATGCCACTGTCACTTTTCACCCAATCACAAAAGAAAACATGTACTCGGGTTGTGATATAATCTAACTCCCAAATTTCATTAACTACTCCATAAAAAGTCATATCACATTCAACTGGATTTTTATCTTTTGCACTAGAGACTTGCACAGTTTTAGCAACAAGGCTAACACCACTGTTTTGTGTGTTTCTGTTGTTATCGCGCTCCCTAGTGTTAAATAGAGTACCGTTAATCATGTATAATGAAAACTTGATGACATTAACCGAAGGTCCTCGAGAAATCCACTTAACAATGTCTGAAACCTTATTTGATGTGTTTTGTAATTCTGACACAACCTATCAAATCAACATACCAAAAACAACTAAAAACGTCATCTTGTAATTAAGTACTAATTAATGACAACTTTCAATAATCAACACAATTTACCTTTTGTTCTATCCAACTACTAAAAGTTCGATAATGTTCGTCTTGTAACCATTTTGAGTTCCTTGACTTAGATGGAAATTTGGTCTTTATCCAATTAAAATGTTCCCTTCAATTATAAAAATGCTGTTAAACAATTGAATATACGAAATCACACAACTTAAACTTAATATATTATATGAATATAACTCACTCGATATAAGGTTGAATTTCATTTATATTTTGCAACACAAGACGATGCGCTTCATCTAGAAGATCTTGACTTACTGTGCATACAACGCTACCACGACGACTCTGAATCTCAACATTTTCAACATCATTTAACCCAATTTTCTGTACACCAGTCATGTATTCAGAACAAAATTCAACTGCCTCTTCTGCAATATAGCATTCGATGATGCATCCTTCTGGCCGACTTCTATTCCTAACATACCCCTTAAGAATCTTCATATATCGCTCAAATGGATACATCCATCTTAAATAAACTGGACCACAATATCTTAGTTCTCTAACCAAGTGAACTGTCAAATGGATCATTATATCAAAAAATGCCGGCGGGAAATATTTCTCAAACTCACACAATACCTCAACAATTTCATCTCTTAACTTAGGTAACTTTAGCGGATCAATCACCTTACAACACAGTGACTTGAAAAACAAGCATAACCTTGTGATTACATCTCAAACTCTCCTATGCAACACAGATCGAATGGTCACTGGTAGCAAATGTTGCATTAGAATATGACAATCGTGAGATTTCATGCCAGTCAGAATACAACTTTTCATGTCTACCAATGACCTTATATTTGAGGAATATCCGTCTGGAACTTTTATATTAAACAAACATCTGCAAATTTCCATTCTTTCCTCTTTAGTAAGAGTGTAAGCTGCAGGAGGCAAATATGTTCGTCTCTTATCTGGTTTTGGAGTTAATTCATCCCTTATACCCATTGCAACCAAGTCTTGTCTAGCCTTAATTCCATCCTTAGTTTTCCCAGGAATATTCAACAAAGTGCCAATCAAACTATCACATACATTTTTCTCTATGTGCATAACATCTAAATTATGACGTATAAGTAAGAAAGGCCAATATTCAAGTTCGAAGAAAACAGATTTCTTTTTATAACACCCTTTTGGCTCCTCCACAACCTTGGCCTTGCGACTACGTTTCATCTTTGTAGGTGTACGAACTTTGGGCTTCCCTAACTTGAAATCAATTTTAGACATCTTCTCAAGTACTTGGATCCCATTCAATGGCTCAGGAGCCTGCTCAAACTCTTGTTTACCATTGAATGCCTTCTTCCAAGTCCGAAGTTTATGCGTATTAGGCAAGAACTTCCTATGTCCCATATAACATATTTTCCGAGAGTGTTTCAAGTATTCAGAACATGTTTTTTCTTGACAAACGGGGCAAGCTTTATATCCTTTCACACTAAACCCAGATAAATTTCCATAAGCAGGAAAGTCATTAATTGTCCACAATAAGACCGCTCTAAGATTAAATTCTTCCTGCCTATACGCATCATAAAACTTAACCCCTTCATCCCACAAAGTTTTCAAGTCATCTATAAGAGGAGCTAGATAGACGTCAATATCATTACCAGGTTGTTTAGGTCCTGATATTAACAAGGTCAAAATCGTAAACTTTCCCTTCATACACAACCATGGGGGTAGATTGTAAATAACAAGCATAGCAGGCCAACAACTATACTTACTGCTAAGGGATGCGTGTGGATTAAACCCGTCAATCGAAAGACCTAGACGAATATTACGAGATTCATTTCCAAAAGAAGGCCACTTCAAATCAACTCTCTTCCAAGCAAGGGTGTCAGCTGGATGTCTTAATTTACCATCCTTTATTCTTTCATTAGCATGCCACGAAAAACTTTTAGCATGTTCAGCATTTCTAAACAATCGGATGAAACGAGGAATTGGCGGAAGGTACCACAAAACTTTGGCAGGTACTCCTTCCTTGACATCGTCACCATTTCTTTTCTTTTGCCATCGTGACTCACCACAAGTAGGACATGATTTTGCGTCTGCAAAACTATTTCGATATAATATGCAATCATTAGGACATGCATGAATTTTTTCATACTGCATGCCTAATGAGCATAACGTCTTCTTTGCCTCATAAAATGAAATTGGAATTTCATTATCTTCAGGCAATAACTCCTTCAAAAAAACCAAATAATTCAGTAATGCTTTTATCACTCCAGCCATGTTTAGCTTTTAGATTGTACAACCTAAGAAGCGCAGATAATTTTGTAAATCTTGTACAACCAGGGTAAATTGGTTTCTCGGCATCATTAAGGAGTGTCTCAAACTTATTTGGGTCTACTCCTGATCCATAATGTGCGTCATCAATCATTTCATCTAATGGATCCCAGTTCTCCTCCACTATATTCCTCCTCACTCCTTTTGGCCTACTTGGTAGAGTTGGAGCAATCGGAGCTATCTCCCCATGGTAATACCAAATTGTGTAACTCTTGTCGATCCCATTGAAATATAAGTGTTCTTTAATCTTTTTAAGATCCATCTTTTTAACATTTTCACACTTAAGACATGGACAAGAAGTAAAATTTGGGTCTCTCTCATTTTCCGAACAAAACCTTAAGAACAAATCGACCCCGTTCCTATATTCCGCAGATAACCTATTCGCTGACATCCACTGTTTATCCATATATTCTCCTATGTCTATGGAAAAGAAAAGAAACAACACTAAATAAGCACGTGATAAAGTTGTATGTCTATATAAAACTAATTTTTTATTATCCTAGATAAAATTGGGCAGCATTTCCCCTATAATAGTGACCTAACCATCTGCATGTGTATAACAAAACAAACAATTCAAACAACATAAAATAAGTTTCTTCCTTATAGGATGTCTATATTAAACTAATTATTTATTATCCTACATAAAATCGGGCAGCATTTCCCCTATAATAGTAACCTAACCATCTGCATGTGAATAGCAAAACAAACAATTCAAACAGCATACAATAAGTTTCTTCCTTATAGCTCCGCAGCACACAACCAAATTTCTCAGAAATTACTTCACTAAAACACACAAGTTCTCAACCTTCCGTTATCATCGCAGCACACAATTTTAATCTCAGAACCTACTTCACTATGGATGAATATTTAAGATATTCAAACTCCTCTAACATTTGTTTAATAATATTAAAAGTAGAAGTAAGAGAATATATATGTACCTCTTGCAGTCAATAATCCAAAAGCTAGCAAAATTACTTCACTTAGTAATCAAATTCGCTATTAAATCCACAAACCAATAAAATTAAATTAATAAATAATAAATAAAACATCACTAAATATCTAGCAATATATAACGTATTATTGTAATTTTAGAAACTTAATTACCTCAAATGTGTGATTGATATAGGAATTTTGATGCAAAATACTCTCTAAAATCTCACCACAAAAATCACAACCTATGAAATTAAATTAATTAATATGTTAAACATTACTAAACAAATATCACTAAATATCTAATAATATTAAATGATATTGGTAAACAAATAAAAAAAATCCCAATGTGCCACTAATTATAACCTCAACAAAAAATCAATATAAAATTTCATAACCTAAAAACTTAATAATCAACAAAAACATAAAAATTTTCATATATTTATATTTTATAAATTATTTAATAAATTTATTTTAACATAACTATATATATAACAAAATAGTTACAATTTAAAAAAAAATTCAAATATACAAAAATATATATAAATTTCGAAATAAAAAATGATAAAAATTTTAAAAAATCATGAACATATATACTCTAATGAAATATATACAATGTGATAGGTTAAATTAAAAAAAAACTAAAAAAATCATAAATCCCTAAAAATCTTCCATGAAAAAACCACAAAATCCTACAATGTATATAAAAAAATGCATAAAAATGCAAAACTAACACAAAATCATGTATATTACTCATCCTAATGAAAAACCTATGATTTATTTGCAAAATAATTAACTAAAAATCAAGAAAATTTAAAAAAAAAAAACTTACCTTAGAACCCTAAAAACGCAGCCCCAATTCGGTTTCTCTCCTCTGGTTTTGCTCTCAGGTTCGTGAATTGTGAGGAAGACGAAGGCTGAAATTTTAGTAATATAAAAGGGAGTACATCCAACGTCTCCCACTGGGAGACGTGGGACACGTGGCACATCTCCCAGTGGGAGACGTTGGATGTACCCATGAACACTTCCCCAGCCTATTTCCAACGTCTTCCACCATTTTTAATGTCTTCCAATTGTAGCCATTAATATAAACTTTCAATGTCTTACACCATTAGACATTTAAAACCCCTGATAAGTTTTAATGTCTTACACCAATGGTGTAAGACATTGTAGGGAATCATTCTATATCAAATTTGTTGTAGTGCTAGTTTACGATAATGATAAAATTCTTGGGATTTGATTTGCTATCTAAGCAACTATATTTCCCAAGTGACTACAACATAAAACATATACATACATTTATACATAGCACTACTACATAGCATATCATAACACATACAATCTAACCTATTTTCCTTACCAAAAAACCGGGATATTGGAGACAAGAACAGGATTGGAAAACTCCTAAAACCAAACAATAAGAATCATAAGTTTCTAAACAAATGAAGATGAAAAAGAAGATCTAAACCATCAAGATAGAAATTTACCAGAAACCTTAAGTTTCAAGAAACTTAAAAACCTAACCAAAAGCCATAATAACGAGTTAGAATCTAAATGGAAGAAAATAAAAGAACTATAATGAATTAAACCTGAGGATAAGAATACCTTGGATAGACTAGAACTCCAATCTACACCTCAATACTAAAATATCACTCTATCTTACTTCCCAAGTGTTTAGAAAAGCTTAGATTGGAAAAGCTTTTAACCCAAAACCTTAGTGTTTTCTCTCTAGAATAAACTTATCAGCTTGGAGCCTCTGAAGAATGCTTAAATGATGAAGCAAATGGATGAGTGCAAGGTCCTATTTATAGAGTTCAAGGAGTGAAACTAACCCTTTTCAAAAAGAATAAATAAAAGAATAATAATTGAATAAATTTGAATTTTTGATTCAACAGATACCAAGAACTCGGTCAAAAACGTTCAGGAGCAAATCTAAGTTGTTGAGGCTGTTTCTAATTTGGTTCCACAAAATTTCAAAAATATGTGTGTGGAGCCGATATATCACCTCCCCATATTCCCGAGCCTCCGTGGTTTCGTTCGTGCGAAGTCGACTTGTTTTCTCTATCATCCATAGGCAACATATCGACCCCTATAGGTGCGATATATCGGCATACGCTGATATTTTAAACACGTTTTTGCACATTTTCAGCACACTTGAAGTTTGTTAAAACAACTTTGACTAAATAAAACATGATCCTAACAGTTGCTGGAAGTTTTAGAGCTTCTAGATCTATCCTTTATTAATTTATTAATCTAAAATCCTTAATAAACATGCATGTGACAAGTGTCACATCCTTAATTATTCTATCTAAAGGTTATAATAAATAATATTTCTAGGACCAGCTATATTAATGAAACCTTATGTTAAAATTAATATTTATAAACTATAGGTTAAACTTATAAAATACTCTCTTTACTCTTAGTTTCTTAAATTTTTCTTGTCATTTTCTAAATATAAATTGTTATTATTTAGGTGTTTTTGAGTTTGTAACCATGAGCTAAACTCTAATTAGCTAGGATAATTTGAACCCTAATATGTGACTTATGATATTTTGATTTTGATGCTAAATGCCACTTGAGATTTATTCATTCAAATATTTCTCATGATTAATACTTTCTATTGATTGATCACCTTTAGTAAGTAGTTGGGTTAATTTTCAAATCTGAAAAGTTTGGACTTAATTGACACACAATTTGAATGGTGCATGCTTGAATTCTTTGATTCAATATTGCAGTGATATACTCATATATTAATTAAATTATCATAGACATATGTGGTTTAATTAAAATAATAGAATCATAGTTCTATGACAAAAGCCTATGAAAATTAATTGGAATTCTTGACTAATAAACCACCTGTTGCTGCAACATCATTCCAGCATCACTGTTAGAGTTGCATATTAGGGGGATAATTATTCTAGCTGCCATCATACTATTTTTTACTCCTTGATATAATTTTCTTGAGTTGTTTCTTTTATTTTTCTGCTTTTAATTAGTACTTAATTACTTAGTTCTTAGACCACAATATTTTTAATTAATTTTCACGGTTTTAAGTCATTTTGTTAGAACTTAGTTTCACAATTAAAAACTAAAAAAAAATAGTCCTTGTGGAGACAATATCTGGTACTTGCTATTGTATTACTTGTGTTTTCGACTGTGTACACTTGCACAATTTTATTTGCTTACATTTACACAACAAGTTTATGGCGCCGTTGTCGGGGACTGTTTAAAGTTAATTATTGTGATATTAATTATCTTACAATTTGGTTTAATTTTCTTTTGTGATAACTTGGGTGATTCTCGTGCAAATTCAGGTTCAAACAGTGTATGAACGAGAGTCAAGACCCTGAACTACTTCCCCTTGATCCAGAAATTGAACGTACATTCAGAAGAAGGAGAAAAGTACAAAAATTCAACAGGGAAGTAGTAGTGATGGATGCTGAGCAAGGAGCTCAACAAGGAGCCTCTCAAGAAAGAGTAGTTCAAGGGGGAGTAGCTGCTAATAATGGGCAAAATGCAGTTATTATGGCTAATGACAGAGATCGTGCTATTAGGCAATATGCTCTCCCCCTCTTCAATGAGCTCAATCCAGGCATTGTGGGACCAGAAATACAAGCAACACAGTTTGAATTAAAGCGAGTCACGTTCCAAATGCTTCAAACTGTGGGACAGTTCAGTGGGATGCCTATCGAAGATCCCCACCTTCATCTTCGTCTATTAATTGAAGTGAGTGATTCTTTCAAGTTGCCCAAAGTTACAGAAAATGCCTTGAGACTAAAGTTGTTTCCATACTCTTTGAGAGATGGAGCAAGGGCTTGGTTGAAATCCCTCCCATCAGATTCAGTGACTACTTGGCCAGAATTAGTAGAGCGATTCTTGACGAAATACTTCCCACCCACCAAGAATGCCAAGCTGCGAAATGAGATCACTTCTTTCCAACAACTAGATGAAGAGTCTTTATATGAAGCATGGGAGTAGTTCAAAGAGTTACTAAGAAAATGCCCTGATCATGGCATCCCTCATTGCATCCAAATGGAGACCTTCTATAATGGTCTAAATTCTCATACAAGAATGGTGGTTGACGCTTCAGCAAATGGGGCACTTTTTGCTAAGTCATACAATGAAGCTTATGAAATGCTGGAGAGAATCTCCAACAATAACTATCAATGGCCAACTACTAGAGCACTTACGAGGAGGAAAGTGGCCGATGTTCATGAGGTTGATGCACTTACTTCATTGGCGGCCCAAGTTTCTTCTATGTCAATTATTCTTAAGAATATGAGTATGGGTATGCCTCCACAAATGGGTCAACAAAGGGGGTAGCTTGTAGAAGTTTCTTGTGTGTATTGTGGTGATGGTCACACCTTTGACAATTGTCCCTCTAATACTGCATTTGTGTGTTACATGGGAAATCATAATAGAAATGGCCTTAATTCATATTCTTACAATTAAAAATGGTGGAAACACCCTAATTTCTCATGGAGCAATCAAAGGGCTGGTCCTAACACTTTGTCTATGCCCCCAGGCCTACTTATCCACCTGGTTTTTCTCAACAACAAATCCCTATGCCACAAGCATCCCCACCTAGTCCAATGGAGAATATGTTAAAGGATTATATGAGAAACTTGGAGATTCATGTTGCAAAACTTGCTAATGAGTGTGAAGTCGGCCCCAAGGTTCATTATCAAGTGAGACTATAAATCCAAGACAAGAAGGTAAAGAGTAGTGAAAATTAATCAATTTGAGAAGTGGTAAGGAGTTAGAAGTGTCCAAGAAATATTTTGGGCATGAGAGTAAACCCTCTTCAATCCAAATAAATGAGGAAATTAAAAAAATATGCTGAAATTCCTAGTGTACAAAAATTTGCCTCTACCAAGAATGCTTCAGGAATGTCGCAGCATAGTCACCCAGATAACTCAATTTTAAAGCATCCACCTCCATTTCACCAATGATTTGAGAAGCAAAAGAAAGATGCCTAATTCAAGAAATTTCTAGATGTTTTGAAGCAGCTTCATATTAACATCCCACTTGTGGAAGCCCTTGAACAAATGCCCAACTATGCAAAAAATTTTTAAGATATTCTTACAAAGAAGAAAAGGTTGGGGGAGTTTGAAATTAGTAGCTCTAACCAAGGAGTGTAGTTCATTCTTGCAGAACAAGTTGCCTCCTAAAATGAAGATCCAGGAAGTTTCACCATTCCATGTACTATTGGAGACTCTTATTGTGGAATGGCTTTGTGAGATTTGGGTGCTAGCATAAACTTGATGCCAATGTCTATTTTCAAGCAGTTAGCAATTGGAGAGGTTAAACCTACAATAGTTACTCTTCAACTAGCTGATAGATCCCTCGCTCACCCTGATGGAAAAATTGAAGATGTGTTGGTAAAAGTTGACAAATTCATTTTCCCCGCTGACTTTATTGTTCTAGACTATGCGGCGGATATAGAGGTGCCTATTATTTTGTGGAGGCCATTTCTTGCTATAGGTAGAACTTTGATCGATTTGGAAAAAGGGGAGCTCACAATGCGAGCTCAAGATGAGCAAGTAACTTTCAATGTATTCAATCCTATACGTTCGCCAAATGAGTTGGGGGAGTATTTGGTCATTTATGTCATGGACTCTAATATGGATGAAGAGATACCCACAAAGTATAACAAGAGTTTGAAGATGGAGCTACCTCCTGAAAAAATTAAGAAAGACAAAGAGCCATGGAGAAGTGTAAAAAAGGCACCGTCTCACATGCAAGAGCCACATAGAAAGAAGATAAAGAAGCATGGTAGGAAAGCTCATTTCCAAATGTTTGAAGTGGGGCAGCAGGTGTTTTTCTCTAATACTCAGATGAAAGCCAACTCCAAACATCTAAAATCAATCTTATCCGATTCATTCTCTGTAATCAAAGTCTATCCCTGTGGTGCATTGGATTTGCGTGATGAGAATTCAGGAAGAAAGTTTAAGGTGAATGGAAAAGAATATAAGTTTGGGGGTAATGAGGTTAAGCAACACAAGACCTAGAACACCTCACTTAATCTTTGAAAAGTCATGTGTTGAGCTATTGTGCTTAAAGTTAAAGATACACTTGGAGAGAAGCAAATTAATTTTATACATATATAGTATATAGTATCGTGTTTTTTGTTTTTCACCTCCCTCCTTCACTATCTATGTTGTGGAATTGAGTGAGTTCATGTTATGGGTTGGCTGTGATGATTCTGATATGTTTATGGGTCAATTGAAGAGAATTTGGGTAGGTTTCAAGTTAAGCTTGGGTGTATTTATTGTTGTTTTATGTTGAGTTGAATTACGGAAAGTTTGAGAGCGATGTTGTATCTATGCTGTCAGGCTCTTTTGTAATGGTACAACATTGGGGTCAGGCGAAAACTAGGCAAGAAGTGAGAAAATTTGAGACCGAATTTTGGGAGAAATACAAATATCCCTATGATATATCACAAGGCAAGGGCGTGAGATTGCCACCTATTTTTTTGTAAAAATAAATAAATAAACAATCATAACAATTTTTTACCAATCCCTAATTTCATCTTCTCCACCCCCATATCTCACCTCCATAGCCACCTAGCCACCAAGCCCGAACCCACCCATGACCCTTCTTGAAACTTGTCGCCCAACCCAAACCCGCGAACCCACCTCACCCCCGCAGTCGCCTCCTTCCACCACAACTGCCACAACCCACGAAGCCCCATCATCTCAACCATGAAAGTCAGCCAAACCTCGTACTTCCCCAACCCACAGCCATTCCTCCTCCCTGAAACCCAACCTTGATCCCCGTAGGCTCACCAACCACCTCCACCTGCCTCCCCCACAAACACACCACCTCCCAGACCCACTCGCAAACCCAGCCGCGTTCCCACACTTCGACCCCCTCAACCGCCCCTTCGTGTCAACTCAGCTGCCGAGCTCGAGAGCCCAGCCCAGCTCCGCCGTCCAATACGCACCCAGGCCCCACGACCCAGCTCTGCCATCTCATGGTTGCATTCCTCTATGTGCCAACTACATCTCAACTCCCACCATTTGTTTTTATTTATTGTTACTTGTGGTATGTTGTTATGAACTGAGTTATCCCTTGAATAAATTGAGTGAGTCATTTTCAGATCTTGTTGCATTTTGTTCATGGGTGCTCGAGTATATCTGTCATGCCCAAAATTTCTATTGGGATTCGTTATTATTGATAACAGGAACTAGTGTTGAGTAATTGATTGGTAGTTATTGCTCACATCATTAGGGGGTTTATTTTTTGAATTTGGTATTATTGTTTGATTGGTAATCTTATTTTCTGAAGTGATGTGGCTTTGCTCCCTGTGCACATTGAAATGAAAGTTTTGGTCATATAGTAAAGCCGTGTGGAATGGTAGCTCATGGTATTTTAGGTTCATATTGGATGCTGAATTTTTCTGGGCATTTTTGCTGTGTTCTTAGCAGTTTCTGGGCAAAGTGAGGGATACATTTCTGAGCAGTTTTGCTATTCTTGGGCATCAGTTGCAACTGAATTTTAGAGGCATTTTTCTATTCTTTGGGGTACATTTAACTTGATAAGCAGGGGCCTGTTGATAAGCAAAACTTTGGGTTGCATTCTCTTGCTTTGATTCTTTGTTGAGAATGCCTCGAGGTAAGAAGCAAGTTGCTAGGAAGCTCAGTTCTTATGTTAAGTTCAACGATACTGAGGTCGTTGATCACTATGAGAACACATTTTGAACCCAAGTCTTTTTATCGGACAATGGATTTAATTTGAATAGTGTTGATGAAGCATAAATGCCCTTTATGTTCACACTTCTATTGAAGCACTTCGTTGGCAGTTGTTTTGTAGCCCTCGACTTATGCTCGATGATACTGTTGTGAGGGAATTCTATGCCAACCTTTGGCCCACCCAGTCACCAAGTGTCATAATTCGTGAAACTAAAGTCTCATTAACATCCGTAGCCATCATTGATCTTTACGGGTTACCGCATATTGAGGATGATGACTATGCAGCCATGTTTCAATACTGTGATCTGGAGTTATGCCAACAAGTATTGAATAATCTTATTATTCCTGGCACTCAGTGGATATCCTCCTCCACCCAAGGTTGCCACACATGTCGGCAGGAATTCTTATCACCTGAAGCTAAGGAATTGTTCTACTTTGTTCACAACAGTTTTATGCCCACCATGCATACTTCCACAGTCAATATGGAGCAAATGTTCCTGCTATTTGCCATCCTTAGAGGGCATACCATCAATGTGGGCAGAATCATTGCCCAAGAAATATGAGAGTGTGCTAATAACAAGGCAGGGCGTACCTTCTTTCCCTCATTGATCACAAAACTATGTCGTTAGGCAGGTGTCCCAATGTCTAAGCATAGCCATGAGAAGTATATCCCAGGTTGCATCACACAATATGACATAGCTTGAGTGTCGAGGACTTCTGAGTCATAGAAGCATGGGGAAAGTTCTTCTGTTGCCCCAGATGTTGACCATGACTCGCCTGTTGCGCCACCAGTTGAGAACAAGGCCCCTACTATGCATGGCAATGCTCCCTCTAGTGTTGCAACTGTGGTTGACCCCACCACAGTCAAATGATGGACATGATGCACTTTATGCATCAGTAGCAGCAGGCCTATTAGCGCTATGCCCAAGTGCGTGATCAGTCCATCGAAAGCATACTTGAGAGGAATTTCACCAAGCCCTTCACATTCTTGCCTCAATTCCCTGATAACATCCTAGCACTATGGATAGGTGTTAGTGTTGGGGGAGAGTGAGATAACACCACCACAAGAAATAAAATCTACACAAAATTTGGATTGAAAGAGACTTAAAAAAGATTGAGAAAGAACATGCAAACCCAAGTAGAACAATGGTGTTCTTCAACTTTGATGAAGCTTCAAACCCTAGGCAAGTTCACTACTTTGAACAAATCCTTTGAGCAAACCAAAACACAAACCAAGGCTTGTACACATTGTAAAATGTTGTCCTAGTACTCTATTTCCCAGCCACCATTGATGCTTGAGGCCTTCTCTTGAGGAAATGAGGATTGAGATTGAACAAGCCTTCAACTCTTCAAAGTCAAGCACTTTCTTGGAGAGTTCTCGGAGAAAACTGAGATTCTTGGAGATAGAGAGAGAGAGAATGTAGAGAGAGATTGGAGAGAGTGATCACTATTTTTTACCCCTATATAGAGTAGGCACTGTCATTATGTCTAACCAATAGAATTAGACGTGAAAAACATGTCATTTAGAGCATTAACGATATTTCACGTAATACAGCAGGTGACGCATCGCCTGTTAGGGTTTCTGGAAACCCTTGCTTTTAGGAGATGTCTCGCCTCTTGGGTGGTGACGTATCACCACCCTCTCTGTCTTTGGACACTTGCAAAGGTCCCAAAATTTCTCCAAATGCCACCAAACATTTTGGGAACCCTTAGATACTCTCATGTATCACTTTGGACCCAAATTTGCATTTTATAAGTGGCTGCAAGTGAAACTCAAATTCACACCTTCATTATGTGAATTCTACTAAGTGTTTATACCTTGCTTGTATTTTAACACTTATTATTTGTATTTAACCAATGATAACAGTTAGCACTGCGGACGCTGAGGAGACAAGCGATGAGGACATCGATGGTGGCGATCATTGATAGGAGGGAGTGTTCTTTGCCTTATGTTTTTTTTATTTAGTTTGTATTTAGACTGTTTCTTGTTGCTATAATTTATTGTTGCTATTGTTCTTTGTTGTTTTGTGTTGGGTAGCAATGAGGACATTTCTCTCTCTTAAGTTTGGGAGGTGTTGTTTATAATTTCCATTGTGTTGTCTTAATTTCTTGCAATTTCTTGTCTTAAGTTTCAGATGTTTCTTAGAGTTGTTTTGTGTCGAGTCTAGAGTCTAGGTTGTATTGGAATCAATTCTTGTAATGGTTGTTTAAGTGTGGGGTAGCTCGATGATAAAATTTCAGAAAAAACAAAATTGAAATATTTGTTAACTCTTGTGTATTAGTGAGCTTTTAGTACTTAAAGTTTTTGGTGCTAATTCAACCATAGTGTGATTGTGTCTTGATTAAGTATGCATAGTTTGACCATGAAATCCCTCACCCTAGATTAAACTAAGTATTCATGAAGGTTTAAGTTTTTAGAATTGGCTTGATAATTCCCTTGAGGCAAAATCATAGGAGGCTTAGTGATTTAGAGAGGATTTAGGAAATTTTCTTGGACTGTTTGAGCTTTTCAAGCCTACCTTCTAATTATTATCCCTGGTAACCCAACTTAGAGCTTATTTGCCTATTTTGTTCATATAACCTAAACTTGATAGTCAATCCTCTTTTGAATATCCTATTTTTATTTCTCACCAAACCTTAGGCTTTGTTTGTCTTGGATATTATTTGATAAAGGGGAAGAGAGGAAAGAGTATCCTGGTTCTTGGGGTGTTCATATGTAACGTCCCAAATTTCCTAATAAGGCCTAGGGCCTTGATTAGGGGCGCAGGATGGAAAATTATGGAATTATATGATTATATGATATTTATGTGTATCATTATGTTAATAATATTATAATATGATTTGATATGCATGTTTAGGTGTATCAAATATGCATGTGAGCCCATTTTTGTTTAATTGGGCAATTTTCATAATTTGGCCCGTTTTTGGTATATTTGTCATATATGTGGTATGGGTGTGGTACTACATTATTATATGGTTATGTTTGGGTTACTCGGCACAAGAAGATCCTAGGGTGCTAGCTAGTGGGAAAGTCACAACGGGATCCATATTTGACTCGGGGTGAGTTAAGAGGTATATTGGGTATTTAGCACATTACCGGGATATTGGATAATGGGAATAAATATTTGATGATAAATTGGGAGTTAGTGAGATCAGGGGGAAATTCTGGGAATTTTAACTATTTTACCCAGGGGCATTTTTAGGACCCCGAGCATTAGGATTTGCTTTAGGTTAATTAAGCTCCAAGTAACTTGTTCGAATTATAAAAAAACGTTCAGAATGTTCTCTCTCTCTCCCGTTCCCTTTTCGACACCCATTCGCATTTTTGAAGGAAGCTCGAGTTTTAGGACTCAGATTCAAGTAAGGATCGAGGCATAGCAATTCAAGGGAAGATTAGAAGCGTATTAGCCACAGGATTTAGTTGGGAAATGACTCAATCGGAGGTTATCGCTAGGGGCTTGGAAACAGGATCGTGCTTGAGGGTCGTTTATTGGTAACCTATGCTTGGACTAAAGGTAAGAAAACTGCACCCAATATGTGACATACATGATTATTGATGAGGCATGTTGAGTGCTCTATATATGGACATTGGTTGCATTGTGAATGCCTGGTAGGATTGCTTATTTGTGAATGGCATTGACTTATTAGTTAGAAACAGCAATGGTGTTTAGTACTTGTTGGAAAGTTCTGACTTATCAGTCATGATCGGCAATAGTATTGAGCGCTAGTCATATAGAATTGACTTATAAGTCAAGAGCGGCATTAGCGTTCTGATCGCAGTCCGATATCATTATATCTAATCGACATGAGCATTAAATGCTTGACCAACCTTAACGTCGACGAAAACTAAACGCGCTTGTCTGGTCTAAAGGCTAGTTACTTAGAGCCAGGGCCAAAAGGCTCAGGTGACTGAAACGTCACATGGCTTAGGGAGTGGATCCCTAGAGATACACTCATTAGTCTTCTATTCAGGGAGTGGATCCCCATAGATAGAATCATTAGTCATCTATTTAGGGAGCGGATCCCCAGAGATGGACTCATTAGTCATCTATTCAGGGAGTGGATCCCTAGAGATAGACTCATTAGTTATCTATTCAGGGAGCAGATCCCTAGAGATAGACTTATTAGTCATCTATTCAGGGAGCTGATCCCTAGAGATGGACTCATTAGTCATCAATTCAGGGAGCAGATCCCTAAAGATAGACTCATTAGTCATCTATTCAGGGAGCAGATCCCCAGATTAACTTGACAGTCATCTATACAGGGCGCAGGGCCCCATAATCATTTATTTGGATTTTCCTGCATGCATGAATAGGGTTATTACTGCTAGGCATGCTTGTTATGATTTAGTGACATGTTATTACCTGTTTTTGAGCATGTTGAGTTTTCTTCCTGAGCCTCGGCTCACGGGTGCTATGTGATGCAGGTAAAGGCAAAAGAAAGTTGGACCATCCTTGAATTGGAGAGCTTAGGTGACGATGTGTTCATATGCGGCTGCTCGACCTCCACAACCGAGGGTTTAAAGAGGAACTAGGGTTAAACCCTATTTTTACGCTTAGGTCGGCTGGTTGTAAATCTTTTATTGTAATTAACCTTGAAAATTTTATTTTGGGATCCCAATGTATACAATAAATGTTTTAGTGAAACGTTGTATCTTTGACCAAAATTATTAACCCTAAACCGTTATTCACATTTAGTTACACGATTATGGCCAAATGACTTAGTTAGTGAGTTTAGCATTGTTTACAATGCATAACGTAATGGTCCCTTGGTAGTAGGGTGTTACAACTTGGTATTAGAGCAAGCCAAGGTTAAGGGTTCCTGTAGACAAGCTGGGCATGTACACTCGTCACTAAAGACAAGCTTCACTCATGATATGATAACTATTTATGTGGTTATGTGCTTAACTGCTTAAATAGAATGTAAATGCTTTACCTGCATACTGTATTAGGGAGCAAGAGAATCTGTTAGTGCTTTGCCCTTAAATGTTGATATGATTATATGATTACCTGCTCAGTGAATATATAAATTTGTTATTTACATGCTGGAGATGAGAGCATGGTATGTATGTTGGAAGAGCAAGGGTTATGAATTGATGTATGAATGTTGTGGGCATGTTTTTAGTACTGCGGTAGTTTGTGAATGCGGTATGGTATGATTGTTCCAGTGGGGAAGGCTTTTGAATATGCTCATCATGTTTAATGGGTCAAGTTATTGACTGCAGATTCAATCAGAAGGTATGTATCCAAGACAGTTAATAAGACCTGGTGGTGGTTATACTGAGGATGAGAATTACAGCCAGGGTTTGAGTTCTTCACCTGCCCCTCAGAATTTCTAGCAAGTGTTTACAGATATGCAATTAAGATTGCAGAGTCAATAGGAAGAGATTGGGTGTTTGAAACAGCAGCAAGTTCTATCAAGGAACACCTCTTCCTTTGCTATGCCAAGAGTGGCACCAGTATTGGCTCAGCCTAGGATGAGAACAGGTGGGAATTTCTTTGAGGAAGATTCTAAGAATATTACCCTCCAGTTTTTGAGGGACGCCTAGATCCATTCAGAGCTGAACAATGGATGGGCATGATTAGTTCCATCCTCGACAGTATGGGAGTGGTAGGTTAAGATAGGGTGATCTGTGCTACATATGTGTTGCAGGATGATGCCCAGACATGGTGGGAAGTTGTATCCTAGACACGAGATACAGCTACGATGAACTAGAAAGAATTTAGGCTGTTGTTTAATGAGAGATATTACTGTGATGCAGACAAGACTGCTAAGATGAATGAGTTTCTGAACCTGGTTCAGGGAAATGCAATAGCAACCGAGTATGTTAATAGATTTGATGGGTTGGCCAACTTTTCTTTTGATATGATACCCACAGATGTAGCTCGAAAGGAAAGTTTTATCCAGGGATTGAATCCTAGAATAGCTCAAGGCATTAGAGTTACCCCAGTCTGTGAAATCTCTACCTACACTCAGCTGGTAGGAAAGGCTCTTGCTGTTGAGAGCACAGGAAATCAAATTGAGAAGGAGAGCGCAGAGCTCAGATAGTGATACCTCTGTTTATTGGATCGAGAAAGGACAAGGATTGGAAAGTCTACCCATAATGCACTCGCTGTAAGAGGCGTCATCTGGGGGAATGTCGAGCAAAGGCATGTTTCTCGTGTGGGATAGCTGGGCACCTCAGGAGAAATTTCCCAAGGCAAATGAAGGATGAGCAAAAGGGGGTGGATAGCTCGACTCCAGCTCAGGTGTTCGCTCTGATACAGTCAGAGACTGAGACTGAGACTGAGGCTGATTCCTCAGTAGTGGCAGGTCAGCTTCCTAATTGTGATTTTTGTATTATGCTAACTAGTTTTTGGTGCCATGTTGTTCTTTGCTCTGTTGCATCTAGAGAGGCGTAAATTTGATCTGTAGATCATATGGTTATGTTGTGATGAGAATTTGATACTCTATTGGTAATTTTAAGAGATGGGTTAGGTTATGGTGAGAAGGGACCCATCAGTTGACTTGATAAAGTTGGCTATGACTGACTTCGATATGATCCTGAATGTGGATTGGTTAAAAAAGTATGGGGCAATGATGGATTGCAAGGAAATGATAGCAACTCTTGGGTTTGAGGGTGAGAAACCCTTGTATTTGTTGATATTATGCATGGACTTTGTATGCTTATGACATCTGTATTTAGAGCTAGAGATCTATTGTAGGAGGATGCATAGAACTCTTAGCTGGTGTGGTGGATACCACTTAGGTCGTGCCAGTGGGACCAGGATAGACTGGACTAGTCTGTGAGTTTCTGGATATGTTTCCATGGGATTTTCCAGGATTACCTTTATATAAAGAGGTAGAATGGTAATTAGATTGGTGCCAGGGTCGGAACCAGGTTTAGGACCGTATTGAACGGCTTCAACAGAGCTATAAGAACTAAAGGTTCAGTTATTGAGTAAGATGGTATTCTCCAAGGTGGATCTTTGATTTGGTTATTACCAGCTGAAGATCAGGGAGAAAGATATGCAAAGGATTGGTTTTATATCAGATAAGGGCACTAGGAGTGTTGAGCAACGTTTTGGTGGATTTGATTAATGATGAGTTGTTTTGATGGATTAGATGAAGAGAGTATTCAAAGATTATCTGAATTGGATTTGAGGGACCCACAGATGGGAAATAATTGAGGGGAATGTCTTAGCTGGATTAGCTAAAGAATATGCAGTGTTAGGTATGCATTTATTGTGGTATAGGGATCAGACTTGGGATTCGAAGGACACTGGGATTAAACGAGTGATTCTGGATGAATCTCATATTACCCTCTTATTCTCTTCATCCAGGCATCTTGAAGATGTACCAGAATCTGAAAGCTTTATAGTGGTGGCTTGGGATGGAGAGGGATATGACTGAATATGTGGCAAAGTTCCTAACCTGTTAGCAGGTCAAGACAGAGTATCAGAAACCAATAAGGCCATTGCAGCCTTTGTGTATTCTATAGTGGAAGTAAAGAAAACATCGCGATAGGTTTCGCGGTGGGGTTGCCCAGAATATTGGGCCATCATAATTTGGTTCAACTCATTATGGACCAGTATACAAAGTCAGCTTATTTCTATCAATAAGGACGAGTAATATAGTTGATCAGTATACAGACCTCTATGTGAGAGAGGCAGTACGCCTTCATGGAATTCGAGGTATATCTTATCGGATGAGGACCCTGTTATTAATTCCAAGTTTTGGTGAAGGTTACAGAAGGCAATGAGTATATAGTTGGAGTTTAGTACAGTTTATTATCCTCGGGGTGATGATAAATTAGAGAGAGTTATCCAGTTATTGGAGGGACACCTTATGAGATGGTGTATAGTAGGGAATGTATATCGCCCATTCATTGGGATGAGATGGGTGAGATGTTACATCTGGATTATGAGGAAGTTTAGAGAATCATTGAGGCTACTGAAAATGTTGGAGATTGAATGCTCACTTCTCAAAGTAGATAGAAAATTTATGTTAATTTGAAATTCAGGAATGTGGAATTCCAAGTGGGAGACTATATCTTCCTTAGAGTCTCACCATGGAAATGAGTGAGGAGGTAGAGGCAAGTTGAGCCCTAGATTAGTAGGACCATTGGAAATCCTTGATAGGGTCGGTCAGGTTGCCTATGGATTGACCTTAGCTTTGGCATTGTCAGTTGTTTACAATGTATTTTAGATTTCCATGTGGAAGAAACATGTATTAGATGAGACTCATGTGTTGAGTCATGAGGATCTGGAATTGGAGGCTAAGTTATCCTATGAGAAGCTAGCCAGTTTATATATGAGACAGAAAGAACAAGGTTCTGAGGAACAAAGTTCTACCTTGAGTTAAGGTTTGAAACATAAATAGTGAGGTCGAGGGAGCGACCTAGAAACTGGAATCAGTTATGCAGGATTAATATTCTGGGCTAGTCAGTTAAAATTTCGATGATGAAATTTCTGTAAGGAGGGGATAGTTGTAACGTCCCAGATTTCCTAATAAGGCTTAGGGCCTTGATTAGGGGGATAGGATGGAAAATTATGGAATTATGTGATTATATGATATTTATGTGTATCATTATGCGAATAATATTATAATATGATTTGATATGCATGTTTAGGTGTATTAAATATGCATGTGAGTCCATTTCTGTTTAATTAGGCAATTTTCATAATTTGGTTCGTTTTGGGTATATTTGTCATATATGTGGTATGGGTGTGGTACTACATTATTATATGGTTATGTTTGGGTTACTCGGCACAAGACGATCCTAGGGAGCAAGCTAGTGGAAAAGGCACAGCAAGATCCATATTTGACTCGGGGTGAGTCAAGAGGTATATTGGGTATTTAGCAAATTATCAGGATATTGGGTAATGGGAATAAATATTTGATGATAAATTAGGAGTTAATGAGATCAGGGGGAAATTATGGGAATTTTGACTATTTTACCTAGGGGCGTTTTTGGGACCCCGAGCATTAGGATTTGCTTGAGGTTAATTAAGCTCGAAGTAACTTGTCAGAAATATAAAAGAACGGTCAGAATGTTCTCTCTCTCTCTCGTTCCCTTTTCGACACCCGTTCGCATTTTTGAAGGAAGCTCGAGTTTTAGGACTGGGATTCAAGTAAGGATCGAGGCATAGCGATTCCAGGGAAGATTAGAAGCTTATTAGCCGGAGGATTTAGTTGGAAAACAACTCAATCGAAGGTTATCACTAGGGGCTTGGAAACAGGATCGTGCTTGAGGATCGTTTATTGGTAACACGTGCTTGGACTAAAGGTAAGAAAAATGCACCCAGTATGTGACATACATGATTATTGATGAGGCATGTTGAGTGCTCTATATATGGACATTGGTTGCATTGTGAATGCCTGGCAGGGTTGCTTATTTGTGAATGGCATTGACTTATTAGTTAGAAATAACAATGATGTTTAGTACTCGTTGGAAAGTTTTGACTTATTAGTCATGATCGGCAATAGTATTGAGCGCTGGTCATATAGAATTGACTTATAAGTCAAGAGCGGCATTAGCGTTCTGACCGCAGGCTGAAATGATTAGATCTAATCGACATAAGCATTAAATGCTTGACCGACCTTAACGTCAAAGAAACTAAAAGCGATTGTCTGGTCTAAAGGCTAGTTACTTAGAGCCAGGGCCAAAAGACTCAGTTGATTGAAACGTCACATGGCTTAGGGAGTGGATCCCTAGAGACAGACTCATTAGTCATCTATTCAAGGAGTGGATCCCCAGAAATGGACTCATTAGTCATCTATTAAGGGAGTAGGTCCCTAGAGATGGACTCATTAGTCATCTATTCAGGGAGCAGGTCCCTAGAGATAGACTCATTAGTCATCTATTCAGGGAGCAGATCCCTAGAGATAGACTCATTAGTCATCTATTAAGGGAACAGATCCCCATATTAACTTGACAGTCATCTATACAGGGCGCAGGGCCCCATAATCTTTTATTTGGATTTTCCTGCATGCATGAATAGAGCTATTACTGCTAGGCATGCTTGTTATGATTTAGTGACATGTTATTACCTGTTTATGAGCATGTTGAGTTTTCTTGCTGAGCCTCAGCTCACGGGTGCTATGTGGTACAGGTAAAGGCAAAAGAAAGCTAGATCATCCTTGAGTTGGAGAGCTTAGGTGACAATGTGTACATATGCAGCTGCTCGACCACCATGGGCGAGGGTTTAAAGAGGAACTAGGGTTAAACCCTATTTTGCCGCTTAGATCGACTGGTTGTAAACCTTGTATTATCCTTTAAACATATATTTTGGGATCCCAACGTCTACAGTTAAAGTTTTAGTGAAACATTGTATCTTTGACCAAAATTTTTGACCCTAAACTGTTAATCACACATAGTTACACAATTATGGCCAAATGACTTGGTTAGCGAGTTTAGCACTGTTTAAAATGCACAACGTAACGATCCCTGGGTAGTAGGGCATTACAACATGTCATTAAGGTAAAATGTGGGAGTTTTGAGGAAGATATCAAGGGTATGTTTAGGAGATGGCATGGCTGCTGAAATAAATGAATAATATCATGAAATGAATTTTAGCACATATATGAATATCAGTAAGTTTTTGGAATACTAAATATGATGCATGAATGCAACAAATTTAAATAACACATAAAAACAATTATTACTAATTCCGCAATAAATTAATTTGAAAATTAATGGATTAGCTTTAGGGTAGGTCAGACTATTCTTAAATTAATTTTGAGACAATTCTCAAATCCATAAGTGAAAACTTAAAATCAATTATTTTCTCTTTTGACTTACGAACAACCGCTAGTTTGGTCAAAATTAACTAGTCCGCTCGAAAGACTAGTTAACATTTGTGAGTGTAACCCATTATTTTAGATTGTTGACTTAACTCAAGAGTGTGTCTTAGGGTCAGTCAAACTTGAAATACATCATTCAATTCTATTCTTTAAAGAAGTTAACCTTGAATAATAAAACAGTCAGAAACCTTCCTTAGGGGGACGCAAACAAAGGTGCCTTGAGGCCAATTCCATGGAACATCAGTGTTAACTAATAATGGAGACCATAGAAGTTATTTTTATGAATTCTGCTCCCATTCAATATTTTAGAATATGTGTTTTCTCAAAACATCCTATGAATTTTAATTAATTAAATTAATCAAATTAATTTACCAAATGATATTCTAATAAAAACTAATCTCGTTAAGCATTTAATCATTAAATAATATTTAATCAAACTACTAAATAGGCCTTTAAAATATCTCTAATTATTAAGAATATCATTTTCATTTCTAATAAAATCAATTATCAAATATGTCTTGAAATTAACACTTAAAATTAATTTACCGCTTTGTTCTAGATTAATCTAAATTAATTAAATGATTCATTAAATGCATATAATAAAATAGGACGTTCCTAATCAAAACATGTTTCTACTCGATATGAGATGCATGTTTTAATTAGATATACTATGTGGGTAATATGAATGACATGTTATAATGCATGACAATGTTATTAAACACATTTAATACATTTAAACATTTAAATAAATAAATACAATAAATAAATGCAATTCGTGTGTTTTGGGTATTTCTAGAAAAATTACAACGCTTGCAAAATATACAATAAAAACGCAAATACTATCTAAGACCTAAATAACATCTTCTATCTTCATTATTTGGGCCTTCAAAGTAATCTTGGTCCACTTGCTCCTTTATGCATTTTAATTTTGAATTAAAATAAATTTTAATTATCTTAAACTAATTTTAAGAATAATGAAATTTGAGTTTTAAAACCCAACAAGTTATTAGGCCCAACTTGAATTTGGACTTAAAACAACTAATTCAAAATAAAACAATTTTAATGGGCTTGTGAAAAGTCCTAATGGATAATTTGTTGCCAATTAGGGTTTCTTGTAAACCTTAATCCTATGGCAATCAAGATTGGTGTGGCTAGGGCTTAAATGCCCTTAAGGAGCCTTGGGTATGGAGGCTGGGCTGGCAACAGATGCATGCGAGGCTCTGGGAGCGCCAAGAGCTTGCACGAGAGGGAGGTTGAGCATGGCGTGCCATGCGAAGGGGCTCGGGGAGCGCAGAGGCAGGTGCATGGTGTTCAGGCTAGCAGCAGCAACAGATGCAAGCGGTGCTTAGGGCTGGCAGGCCGAGAGCCTAGGCCAAGGACTCAAAAGCTTTGGGGCTCGGGAGGATATTTTTATGTAATTTAAAATTGCAGAAAAATTAAATTACAAAATTCTTATGCCCCAAATGGCTTACATTTTTCAAATCTTGAAAATTAAGAACAATTCCTAAACACAAAACACCATATAATTTTCGACTCTAAAGAACAAACATTCATCCAAATAAACATCCATACATTCATCACATATTACAATAATATAAGAATTCATATTATACCCACACAAAAATTAATGTATGCAGAGATTAATGACCGCTCTGCTACCAATTGTTGGTAACTGGTTTACCATAAGCTCAACGGAAAGCACGGGGTGGTGGGCCCAGAGATTTTAAAAAAATATATATTTAAATAATCTTTAAATAACGGATCCATTAATATGCAAAACATTAATAAAAGAGAAAGAAAAAAGATAAGGATTTACCAGATGGAAAACAATCAAGAATCCCTGCTATCTTTTAGTGACTCCGACGAACATCCAATCCAAAGCAGTCTTTTGAATACTCAGACCAAGATCTTCCAAGATGTATCTCTACACCTCAAGGCATGTGTGGGCACGTAGAGTAAGGGTGAGAAATTTATGATTCACAAGATGTATTGAACTCATGAAATATTGGAATATTAGGTCTGAGACAATTTTCATGGATAAAGAATAATAATACGATATATTTTTCTCTCTCTGAAATGCTTATAATTTTCTCTCTGTGAAGCGTATTCTAAAACTATTTCCATCTAATAGATTTATAAAAGAATTAATTAAATTTTAAAATTTAAAATTCAAAATTCAAATTATAAACCAATTATTAAATAATTAAATACATAAAAGAAATATCCAAGACCCATTATTGGACCTTGTTACACACCACTATAGTTGGCGTGTAACACATCCCTGATTTCAGGGATGTGTTCCAACCACTTTCTTTTAATTATTATTTAATAATTATTTATTTAAATGTCATTTTTGAAATTGCCAATTTATTTATAAAAATTAATTTAAAAAATTCCTTTAATTAAAATGCCAATTTAAAAATTTTCTATATTAATTAAATAATTTACCTCAATTACATAGTTGACCCCGAAGAACAAATTTCTTCCAAATATGTCATTTTCTTGATTTTTCTCAATCTCCACTCTTACCTTGGAAAAGTGTTGATAGAGCCATCTCGGGGACCTATGGACCTATAATTTCAAGCTTTAATAAATTTAGATTATTAATTAAAACTCTATAATATAATAACCTTAATTTATTAGTCTCAATATTATTCCACTAAAAATATGAGACTTCACTCTTGTAATTATAAACAATTATTTATTTAGTACTTTTAAGTATAAAAAGTGTCCATCACTACATACAATTTAATCCTCTATTAATGGTTCATAATTAAAGTAAGAATTAATTACCATTTGACCTCTTTAATTACATTTTGTTTCCTTAAGCACCATTAACATTACTAGTGAAGGTTAATTCATAAACTAGTTTATGAATTTGAGTTCAATAACCTTTCACTTCCAAAAGCCAACCCTTAAGAAAACCATTATTCAATTCCTCTATGAAAGTTATAGATTCCATATCTATCTATTATGTCTCCCACTATTTACATCAATGAGTTCCCAAAACAAAAGTTTTCAGGCTGATCATTCTGAAAAAACAATAACGAGTGAATCAAAGAACTTCATAATTAAGATCAATTTGTATATGATCATCTTATTTATATGTAACGCCCTACCTCCTTAGAGTCGTTACTAAGTGAGTTTAAAAACGTGCATTCAACTCGCTAATCGAGGTTTTAGGTCAAATAGTGTAATTAAGCCATAAACAGAGGAAAAATTTAGAAATAACTCCATTTCATTGAAAATCATAAAAGTTTAACACTTGGGATCCCAAAATACAGTTTAGAAACATTTACAACATATAAATTGAATCGAGTCGACTAAACGACAAAATCTAGGTTTATTTATAATCATCTCCCAAAATCCACTGGCTGTGGCAACCAGGCAAGCCAAACATGTACACGCCGCTACATGCCTGCTACACTCATGGTTGGATGGCTTTCTCCTTGCCTTTACCTGCACCACAGAGCATCTGTGAGCCAAAGCCCAGCAAGAAAACCCACAAACAGATAACATATGCAAAACATACACCAAGTATATAAACTGGCCATCAATAGGCTAAACACATACAGCCTAGCCAACCCAGGCGCTTTACCAGGCCCTGGGTTTGCGGTCCACACTGTGAGGATATCCCAGGTATCCTTTAGGGACTCACCTTGGAAACTCGCACTCCACGTGCTCAACGCTGCTCCCGGCCCATTGCCGTACTCGGCCTACACCGTTCTCGGCTCTTGCCGATCATTCACATAATTGCATTCATAACATAACAAACATATATTAAATACTAACCAATTCAACCAAAGGGCTATGCCCTGCAATTCAAACACATTGAGCTCAGCCCTGCATACAAGCTCTATGGGAACAAGGGTTTTCTTACCTTAGATTCCCTAGCTCCGTTCACTTGATCCTCGAGCACGATCCCTCTTGAGTCCTAGCGTACACCCAGTCACAGCAATAGATCAGAATCATCACCAAACCTCAAGTTCAACACCTAACCTCGGGACCAATCCCGAGCCCTCGGGAAGCCCCAATTCCACCAAACAAGGTGGTGGAATCGAACCCCGAACCCTCGGGCAAAAACCCTTGAAAATAACTCAAAAATCCCTTTTGGAAATAGGGTAGTGCTACAGCGCTCTAAGGAGGGTGCTACAACGCTACAAACAGAGCCCAACTCCCCCAGAACACTTGGCCTAGCGCTACAGCACCCAAAACCTACCACAGAACAGCAAAACCTGCCATTTTCTCCTTCGACTTTCCCCAAGCCAAACTTGACCAAAACTCATCCAAACTTTACCCAAACTTAAAAACAAGCCTACTAACATGTCTAAATCATCCCAAGCATCCCAACCATACACAACTCAACCACATGCATCCTTAATCCAAGATTTCACCATAACTGAACCTAAAACTCATAAACTCAGCCAGAACCATAGAAATCACAAAGCTTGAAACTAAAGTTCCTTACCTCTGATGAATGAACTTGGCTGTGGTTATCTTCTACCTTTGCTTAGCCTTCACTTCCTCAAATTCCCAGCTTCAACTCCCTAAGTTCCCCACAGAACCTTGCTTAGAAAACTGGCTCAACACCAACATCAAAAACTTAAGAAAACCTCAAAGTCTTACCTCAAGTGGATGAATTTCTTTGCCAATTTCTCAAGCTAACACAAGGATTCTAGCCTCTAGCTCCTGCCCAAACTCCTCCTGAGTTTCTGCTCCAAAAGACCTCAAAAACTGATGGAGAAATGCCAAACCGACCCTGCCTTTCTTTCCCTTTTTCTTTCCTTCTTTTCCTTTCTTTTCTTTCCTTCATAACATTTCCATCCCTTTCTACTCTTCCCACTAAGGCATAAAGCCTAAGTTATTCCTATCCCTTATATGCCAGATGACCACAATACCCTCCCATAAATCCTAAGTCTTTAAATCCACCTAGGGGTATTTTGGTCTTTTCACCTAATTCCCGCTAATTCCTCAAGTGTCTCTAATATTTACCGCTTACCTCCCGACACTTAGCTAATCACCAGTTATATTCTCCAATATCAAAGTAGATCCCAATATATTCTCTAAATTCCTATTTATACCCCCAGGCTCGCCCCAAGCCAGGTATAAATCCCCGCTGTGACTTTTTCGCTAGCTCTCTCACTAGGATCGTCTTGATTCACAAATGACAAATATATCCACATAATAATGTGGTCTCAACAATTTATCACATTTATATACAGTTATGCCCCTGACAACCAAATGGGGCCCACATGCATATTTAATCACCTAAACATGCATTCTATCCACATATTCATTAAATTCACATAGATTAATACAGTATAACAATTATTGCCCTCCAGGCACACTAATCAAGGCCCCAAGCCTTATTATTAAATTTGGGTCGTTACATTATATGTTAAATTAATACTTATAGAGTAAATTGTATTATTAAGTATTAATAACATATCGGGTCTCGTTCATGTATAACCACTTTATACAAAGTATATCCACTAAGATGTCCTACTACATTAGTAATCTGGATCAAGATGTATTCATAATACTAGTGAACCGCACTTACAATATTTAATCCAAAGATTCCATACAACTTTTTTTTTACTGCGAACTATATAAATTCATTCCCTACAATCTTAATCCTCTCATACCAATATAAGATTGTAGTCATAATAACAAATTTGAAAATTTTATGATATTCATATAATATTATTCTAATAATAATAAATATATCCAAATTTTTATTTCAATTATTTATTTCATAAAACATTGTTCAATACATATGATTTAAAGGGCACTAATCCCAACAAGTTTACAGTAGAAAGTGGTGTTTCACCCTAAACCTCCACTGCCTCAGACACCTACCTGTTCCGATAACTACCCTGCCCCACACTAACCAAACAACAAACAATGTCATAACATAAACATAAGTCATAGTGAATTCGCGTAATTAAATTCACACACCCAAGTTGACGTAAGCATGCAACAACATACATAAGCATGAAATACTCATAAAGTCATAACATGCATGCCAAAATCATAACCATAACCATAACATACATAAACATAATTAGATCACACATACATAACATTTGTGCCTTCAAATGCATCTCTATGTTATAGTGACCACTCTTCTTACCTCAAGTCCAGCAGCGACGCAATCACCTCCCTTGAAGTACTTTTCCAAGTCCTAAATCCTAAACATACAACATATATCTTTTTGAGACTCGTAACTTAATCAAAGGTCATGAACCAAATCTTACACTTCCTAAGACCCAATAAACCTTAAATTATCTTTAGGAAAGTCCTAAAAATGCCCCCAAGAAGTTAGGGAGGAAATCCCAACAAATCACATTTAAACAACCTCAAAACAACCTTAAAATGAGGAAAAATCCTCTTTATGGGCATGTAGCATGGTCGCACTACCCCTTGGGAGCAGTCGCACCTGACGGTGAAATCACTGATCGCGAATTTTCTTTAAACAACCATAACTTTCTCAATTTAAATCTGATTTGGACGATTCTTTTCTGTTTTCTCATCTTGAATCCCTCTATATCATCATACAATTCTTAGAGATAAATAACATACCAAAAATTCATGAGCAGCCCCTAACCTGATAACTTTAGCAATCTCTTGTAAGAAAACTTCTTCTTCCCTAAGCTATGAACACATATCACAAAACCAGGCCTTATATCTTCAATAATTCATTCCTAACATGTTTCTAACATTTATTTACCAATATCCTAATCTCTAACATGCATATTGTAACGACCCAAATTCGCTAATAAGGCTTAAGGGCCTTGATTAGCGTGCCAGAAGGGCATGATGGGATTTATCTGTGACGTTAATGAGTTAAATGCATGGTTATGATTTAAAGCATGTTATATGACTATTTGACTATTTGAGATGCATGACTATGTGAATTAGTATGCATGTAGGCCCTAATTGTGTTAGAAGGGCATAATTGTAATTTTGGCCATTTTGGGCATAACTGTATTGATATGTGATGATTGTCGAGACCACATTGTGATGTGGATGTATCTATGATTTGTGACTCGAGACGATCCCAGAGAGCAGTTTAGCGGAAAAGTCCAGGCGAGAATTTATACCCGGCTCGGGGCGAGCCTGGGGTATAAATAGGAATCTGATGAGTATATTGGGGTTTATTTTGATATCGAGGAATATTATTTGGTGATTTATCAGGTATTGGGAAGCAAGCGGGAAAATATTAGAGACACTTGAGGATTAGCGGGAATTGGGTAAAATGACTAAAATGGCCCTACTTGGACAAAAGGGTTTAGAAATAATAGGGAGGGCATTTTGGTCAATTGGCTTTTTAGAGATAGATTAATTGAGGCTTTGTATACTTAGTGGGATTGATAGAGAGAGTTATATGGCTGTGGAAAAGAAAGAAAAAAAGGAAGAAAAAGAACAGAGAGAAAAATAGAGGGGTTTTGTTTCAAAGGATCGGTTTGTGGTTCTCCCACCATTTCTCTTCATTTTTCTTGGGACAAAGCTCAGTGGAGAGCTAGGATAGGCTGAGCATCAAGGATCTTAAAGTTATACTTGAAGATTTGGCAAGGATTAGCAAGAACACATTAACTTTTGAGGTAGGTTTTTAGAAATTTCAGTTTTAAGGGTTTGGCTGGTTTGAGCTGTGTTTTGAGCTGAGTTGATGGGAACTTTAGGGAATTTCTAGGCAATTTTTGAGGAAGAGCAAGATAAGGAGGTCTAGGAAATGAATCAAGGTCGAAATTGCATCAACGGTATGAATTCTAAGCCTTTAACTTTGTTGTTTGACTGAATTTCTGGGTTTAGGGTTAATCATGGTAAATTTTGAGATTTGGGATGAATGTGCTTGGGTTTTGAATATTTAGGATGCTTGGGATGAGTGGAGAGTGTTTATAAGCTTGATTTTGAGTTTGGTAAAGATTTGGGAAGTTTGGGTTGAGATTGGCTCAAAGAAATCGTAGAAAAAGAAAAATTGGTGTTGTCTGCCTGCAACTAGCGCTAGGCCCTGTTTCTGGGGTGGTGCGGTTCTGCTTGTTGTGCTATAGAGCCCTCTTTTGAGCGCTGTAGCGCTACCCTGTTCCCAGAAAGGGGTTTTTGGGTTATTTTTAAGGGATTTTGACCTAGGGTTCGGGGTTCGATTCCACCATCTTGTTTTGTGGATCTAGGACTTCCCGGGGGGCTCGGGATTGGTCCCGAGGCTAGGTTTTCGGACTTGGGGTTCGGTGTTGACTTTTACCTATGGCTGTGTTTAGGTGTGCGCTAAGGCTCGAGTGGGATCGTGCTCAAGGAGTCAAGTGTTGAAAGCTATCAAATTGACAGGTAAGAAAACTATAGAACTCGTAGGACAGGGCATGGGCCCATAGTGTGATTGCAGGGCATGACCCTATATTGTATTACATGTTAGGGTGCAGACCTAATTGAATTGATATATGTTTGAATGTAATTTGAGTTATGATATTTGTAATTATAGTAAGAATGAATGGAAAAGGAGCCGGGAACAGCAACGGAGCCGAAACGGCAAGGAGCCGAGAACGGCAACGGAGCCAAGAACGGCGAAAGACCGAGAACGGCAATGGGGCCGGAAGTAGCACTTAGCACGTGAAGTGCTTGTAGACAAGGTGGGACCCCGATGGATACAGGGGATATCCTTACGGTGAGGACTGAGACCCCAAGCTTTGGTAATGCCTCTGGGACGGCATGGCCGTGTTTGTTTAGTCTGATGGAATACTAGTTTATCTGTGGATTATCTGATATGTTAACTATATAAATCACATATGTTATGTACTGTATGAGTTTTCTTGCTGGGCTTCGGCTCACGGGTGCTCTGTGTTGCAGGTAAGGGCAAAGATTGAGTCAACCAGCCATGAGTACAGAGAGCATGAAGCGATGCGTACATGTTTGGCCTGCCCGACTGCTTTGGTTGGGGGTTTATTTGAGAAATGGCTGTAATAATCTGTGATTTTAATAATTAATCGATTGTAAACTTATTTTATGTTGTAAATAGTTTTCAAACCTTATTTTGGGATCCCAAATGTTAAATACTAGAAGTTTTCAAAGAAACAACACATTTTTAAAGATTACAGCCTTAACTTTTGCTTAGCCACACTTTTGTTTTAAAAACCTCGGTTAGCGAGTTAATTGCACAAAGTTTCTTTTAAAAACTCACTCAGTAACGGCTCTAAGGTAGTAGGGCGTTACACTTATGAAACCAATCATCCTAACCTATCATGCATTCTAATCAAAATCACCATTAACATAACCCAAAGCTTCATGAACAATAAAAAAAAAACTTTAAGAGTGTGAAAAGTTCTTACCAAGATCATGTACAACAACCTAAACCATGAAAATCTGCTCCCAAAGCATCTTAAATGAGCCCCCACACGAGTGTCTAGTGATCCATACCTATATGAAGATATCATTCTTCCCCTTCTTCCTTAGATCTTAAACCCTAGTCTAGTCTAGATAGAAAGTTCCCTTCTTTGATTATGTGTAGAGCAGCCGCCAATTTCAAATTGTGAGTGTATCTCACTTTCTATTTATAATGACTCACTACCACCAAATTACCATCTTACCTTTGATCTAAGTCATTCTAACAATTTCATGAAATTATTTTTAGTAATTCCCCCATAAAGTAATAGTTTCCATAATCCATAATTAAATTATTTCCCATAAGTTATCTTTATTCTATTATGACCCTTCTTTCAACAATTCTAGAAAATAAAGCCCCTAGCACTCACAATGACTTCTTTGATTATGGCATTTGTGGACCGTCCCCGTCCACTGACATCTCGTAGCATACATACTTATGACCATGGAAACTCTTAGCACACCATGCGTGCCAAACAAAACCTAATGCTTGCATGAAAGGGGAAAAATAAGGGGTGAGCTAAAAGCTTAGTAAGGAAGTACAAACAAATGCAAACAACAACAAAAAATACAATATATCTACACTTTCCATCTTATCTTTAAATGAAATATAACACACAATCATTCCATTTCTATATACATATACTTTATCAAAAAAATAATTGCACAATCAACTACTCTATGAGGAAACCAGGAAAACAACCCTGGGAAAATTGATCCCCCTGTGCCCACTAAAGGCCTATGGCACGTCTGTCCTGTGAGTTACATCATACCTTAGTAAATCTTATGTTGTGTTGCATACATAATGCTAACAACGCTATGTTTTGTCGCACACATAACACTAACAACATTGTTTCTCTTTTATACAATCATTCAATAGATCAGACACAATGCTTGTATTAACTTACCACATAAGGTACATGTATTACTTTCAAACATTTAGAACATAAATCATAGAAGTCTAGCTAATTTCCTTACCTTAAGTTCAAGAAATAACAAGTGCGAGACAACTTCATAACGAGCCTAGCTAAATTACTGAATCTCAAATATTTGTTTTCTTGTATCCTAGACATATACGTACTTTGATGAGGCTCACAGTATTGGAGCAGTAGGGAAGTCTGGAAGAGGTGTTTGTGAGGTCTTAGGTGTAGATCCAGCTAATGTAGATGTCATGATGAGAAATTTTACAAAATCATTAGATTGATTATTAGATTTTCTAGTTTTGCATTATAAATGTGATAAGATTGATTATTCATCTTTGTTCCTATTTTTTTTTTTAGATTTGTAACTATCTTTTTGAATGTGTAATTTTTGTTATTATAATCTATAAGTTTTCAGATTTGTATATAAATGTTTCATTTAAATTATAATTTTTAATTTAAATTAATTTTTAAAAATGAACAATATAATTTTTAAGGGCACTCATTGCGTGTCCTAAAAACATTCTTTTAGGGCACGCAACGACAGCCCTAAAACCTTTATTTAAAGGCGCCGAACAAGATCTTTAAAGACGCGCACTCCACATCCTAAAAACATTCTTTTAAGGATAGCAACGCACGTCCTAAAAATATTCTTTTAGGGCTCGTAATGAGTGTCCTAAAAAACTTCACTTTTTAAAGCGCCATAAAAACTTTGCGAGCCCTAAAAAGTCTTTTTTGTAGTAGTGTAGAATAATAATCAAAACACTTGTCTTAATATCATGTAAAGCACATGTGAACGCGTCAAAACATATCCCACGTGTGCATGGGCCATGCGCACATGGCATCTATCTTATAACAAGTTGCACCACTTTCTAGATTCTAGCATAACTCACACATGAAATCATGCTTGGATGCCACACAAAATCATAGAAAACAATGTCATTACACATATCAATCTTAAAGTTCTTCAAGCAAGGGCCTTGGACTTACTCAATTAACATATAATTATGCGTAAAAATGCATTTGCATGTAACATGCATACGTGGGACCATTCTAGAAAACTATGTCAAAGTTTATAATATTATACACCTTATCTTTTGACAACTTTACAATAAAATTCAGCAATCATTATTTACACTTAATTAATTTTTCTAGCATGCTTGCTACCATTTTGACATCTTAAAATCATGCACCAAGACGTAATCCCAAAAATCAAATCCAAATTCACAAAGTAATCATGGCCTAAATCAACAATAGGCAAATGATACCAAACTTAAAGCCAACCATACACATAAACTTGTTTAATATTCATAATTTATTTTAGAAATCATATTACCAAAATTATTAGTCAACTTTTAACATGCTTTCAAATCCAACCACAAAATAAGAAGTAACACTTTTCTAAATTAAAAATAAAATGTAAATTATTTTTAATTCTCTTTCTAGAACACCTAATCACATAAATCATCATGGTATTCACAATTATTCAAAACTTTTTAAAATTCATAGTTATAAAAACAATATCGTTATGGCACAAAATCACCCTTAGATACACATGCTTGCTAATCTCATAAACTTAAAAATAAAATTCAGCATGTTATTCATTTATTTACTTTTACCATTTAAGCATATAATTTCACATAAAATCATAGGTTTTCTTAATGAAATGAAAGAACAAAAATATGTGAAACAAATATTTTTCATCTTTAGCAAATATCATGAAATCATGGCATCAAATTAACACTTGGTTTAGTCATGCTTACTAAAAAAATATACTAACAATAAAATTAAGCAAGTACCATGGAATTATAAAATAACAAACAACACTTTAATAATATACCAACACTACATGGATATGGATAGGTCTAACATGTTTTTCTATATGGCAAGGCAATGAGATAAATACCATGATGAAATTTTAATACACAATACTAAAAAAAGAACCACCTATAGGCTGAAATACATATATAGTGCAATTAATAAAATATATCACAAAACTTATAATGCTTTTTATTCAATGCATCAAGAGAAAATCAATAAACATAAAATAAACAACTAGAAGCCATTTCATACCCCTTGGACAAAACCCTAAGCATAGTAACACACATCAATTTCAACACAATTGCTAGATTTAAGCCCTGGCATGCTTCTAGTATTCAAACTTGCATCTATATAATCATCAATCATAAAATCAAGGCATCAAAATCAATTTAAACCAACAACACAATATCAAGATACCAACACCAAACATAGCTTTCAAAGGAGATTGAATCCTAATGTTTACCGAGATTTTCGGAAACTATATTAATAAAAAGTAAGCGAGATTAATGATTATGGAATTTAGAAGATATAAACAAGGTTTTTACGTGGTTGGGGCGTTAATGAGCCTTAGTCCACGAGACAGTTGTATTAGAGCTTGGAAAGTCTTTTACAGTGGAGTTTCTCTCTATGTTTTAGCAGAATAACTGTATATCTGCCAAAGAGATCCCTTCTCCAGTGCTCTGTCACCTGTATTTATAGGCTCGCAGGAGCACTGGGCTTGGGTCGGGCATGACCCGGGCCCAACAAGGATATAAATACCCTTGGCTTCTCTGTCGGAAGCCCAATACAAACGGATAAAAATACAAAAGACTAAGAATGATCAAAGCCCACTGGGACAACCCAAGACCTATATTTCGCCCGACAAAATGGGGCTTTTGGTCTGGGCATTCCGAGTTACAAGGTAGATTCAGGGGACAAAATCAGTCAGTGTACTGGCAGCGCAGGTCTGAACCAGCGGCGTGCAATCCCGAGGTGGCCTTTTCCGCAGGTGAAAAGTGGGGACAGCCCCCACGCGTCATGGGGCAGCTTCAGGGTCACAGATGCCTTTTCCTGCCAACCTAGGGGACTTGACCCGGGTTCGTTTACCTCTATCCCTCTTCGTTTACCGTAGGCCTGGATCGTTTACCAGGCTCTGGGACCGTTTTGCATACATTTCGACCGTAACCCCAACTAGCTATACGTCTCCTGGATGATCGTCCCGGATCATCTTTCTTGGACACTGTCCGGGTCTGGACCCACACTTGGGCCGTCGTTCCCGGTCATTCCCTTGCCAAGCGGGCCTGGGCTGGGCCCAAATCCAATTTCCCAGACAGTGGGCCTGGACCACCGTCCCAGGCCCAGGCAGGAAATGGGGATAACATTTACCCCCCAAGCCTTCGCTTGGGTCCGTGAGGTGGAGGCTTGCCTTGCTCCCGGATACTCCATGGTTTCCTTCCCAGTTCCTGCTTAGAATCGTGGGTCCGTGACGAGGGGCGGTGACGCTGGGCGCACGCAGAGCCCGGACCATTTACCAATGTCCGGGTCCGTTTACTGAAGTCCCATTTTGTGGTGAGGGATACACGTGTCGCCAAGTGACTGCTACAATGATGGCACTTGACCTCGAAAGGTCACCTAACCACCTCAATGGTCGCTAGGCCTAGGCTAGTGCGTCAGCACAGATTCCGAAGCGTCCCATCCGCATGGGGGTCCTTCATTAATGCTTCTGCGCTAAGGTGGACCGTAGGATGGGGCGACCTTTGAAATTCCCCTCTCCTGGGACGTTGGATTGAAATGGTGAGGATCTAGCTCTCGAGTGCTCATTAATGCCCCTGCACGATCTTGGACCGTCCGATGGGGGAATTTCTATCCGCTGGATCAGAGACTAGGATTTAGGTCTCTATAAATACTCCTCAGACATTCATTTGAAACTTTTACACTCTCGAGCCATTTCAATAACTGAGGATCTGTTTATGTCTGATCTTGCCGACGACATCTTTCATCGCCTGCTCACTCTGCGCCGTCACCTTTTTCCAATAGTCTCAGTGTCTGCACCTCCGCCTGAGCGCACGTCCTGGGCCTGTCCTATCAAAGAGTTGCTGAACTGCCTTCACTAGTTCAAGAACGAGATTCTGCCATCCTTACCGTCGGACAACCACCATCTTCCACGGCCAGCTATTCACAGTAAGCCTCTCTGTCTTTCTTCTTGGTAAATACATGAACGTAGGCTGTCTTGTTGTTCATATGCTTAGGCTGCTAGAACTTGCTTACCCTTAGGAATAGTGCTAGGAAGGCCGCCTGGTCTGGGTTGCTCCTGGTCAGGATGCTTCCTGGACAGACGGTGGAGCCTATTTAGTAGCCCATTTTTCGTTCCCGATCTGGGTCTCGTAGTTTTCTCGTGAACCCAGACCTGATCCGCAGGGGACTCCAAGCAGTCTGTAGGAGGCCCCCTGTACCTTAACCGAATTTCTTGGGTTTTGGTATTGACTGCTTGGTTTCTTTTCTTTGCTCCCAAATCATCAGCCATGATGTCGGGCGTCACCCTTCATTCGAAGGAGGAAGTCAACAGGGCCCCCGTCGGCCTCCTCGGGTCCCGAACCCCTAAAGGCAATAGATGGGAGATGGACACGGTGTCGAATCTGTTCCGGAACTACTGGATGATGTACGTCCTGGAGAAGCGCCTGGGCATAAAGTTCACTCCCGAACTCTTCCACAACCGCCTGGCCAGGATAGAGGAGCGGGCGCATACTTCCGTGGAAGGGTTCGGGGCTTGGAGCGCTGGCAACATCAGTGCGGGTGCCACACTCCCGCTTCACGACTACTTCATGCGGTTCCTAACATACGTGGGAATCACACCCTTCTATCTTCTGCCTCAAGCCTACCGACTGCTTGTGGGATGGCATGTCTTCTACGCCGCGAAGGAGATCGTGGAGCCGACCCCCGCGGAAATCTTGTACTTCTACAAGATGGAACCGCAGGTCAATGCCAAGGACAAGACCTTGGATGGCTTCTATAGGCTGAAGCCGCGAGGTAGTTACCCCGCTCCCACAAGTTCCTGGAAGCATCCCCCGGACGTCCGACATTACGGGTTCATGATGTCCGGGTTCCTCATGGAGAAGAACCCCACGCTGCTGCTGAACTTCCAACGAGTGGGTAAGTGCTTCCCCAACCCTTAGTTGGCCGATTTTTCTTTTTATTTTTTTTTTTGTTTCTCATCGTGTTACTTCGGGTGGCAGGACCTTTTGCCCAGACTCCTCTCACCTAGTTCATCTTGGACCGGAGGAGGCTTTACTCCGGGATGAGCGCAGAAGACCTGGACGTAGGAGGCTATGTCAATATGGACAATCTTCGACTGGTCGGGATGCTCGCGACCCACCAAACTATCGTCGTCCCGAGCCTTCTGGGAATTCAGTGCGAGAAGAATGCCATCATAAGGGAGCAGCTAGCCCTGGAGCATATCGCGGAGGTGGAGACTGCGATGCGAGTGGACGCGGCCAAGCGGAAGAGGGACTTGGCCCAGACGGAGGCGGCCGCTTCAAAGGAGCTGGAAGCCCTCTTCGAGGAGGCCCTGCCGAACACGGGTACCCCCGGGGCTAGCGTATCAGGGCGAGGTAACTCACCTTTGATCTTAACTTATGTTCCCCAAGTTGGGGACTTAGCTAAGGATAGGCTAGCACTTCGAGGCCAGGCGTTCGGGGCTAACGGGGAGATGAGACCTTCGTCTCCCGTCCCTGTAGGCTCGGATGTTCTCATGCTCTCATCCGGTTCCTTCAGTATGGGAATTTCTTGAACCTGGACGACATGGGGGATCGAGTCTACTTTTTCGCGTTAGATGAGTTGAGTCACACCCAGGGCTTAGAGAAGGGTTCGTCCCGGGTCACTCTTAGTTTTGACTTCGATTTTCCTATTTAATCATACTAACTCTTTTTTATTTGTGTTTGTTGCAGGTGACTCAGACATGTCTACCCCCGTGGACGAGATGAGGCAACTCCTCGAAGCCCGGGCCACGAGGGCGGCCAAGGTCGCGGCAAAAAAGGCTGCCAAGAAAAAACCAGAGGCCCCGGGCCCAGACCCCACCCGCAACAAGGAGACGCTAGGGGCGAATCCTCGACCCGACGAGGGTGCAATTACCGCGGTCCCTATCATGGTCGTGGACCTTACTGTCATCCCCGGCCTTGCCCAACCCCCGGTGATCGATCTGGAGCCGGAACCCGCGGTAACCCAGAGTTCCGGGAAGAGAGCCTTGGACTTGGGCGTGGTAGAGGCCGAGACCGGGAACAAGAGGCCCTGGACGAGGCGGGCTGGCTCAGCCGGTGAGTCGCATGGGGAAAGCTGCCTCGCCGCGAAGGAGATTACCGCATTATCAGCCCTCCCCATACATCCGGCACTACCCGAGGAAGGGGAAGCCGTCTTGCGGGACGAACAGTCCCGACTCATTTCCCGGACCTGGGAGAGTGGCCGGGAAAGGAGAGATGAGACGTACAAGGCCCTAATGATTCGTCATCAGGTTGAGTTCGCTTAGTGCCCGATGACTTTTAGCGTCCCCCAGCCGATCGTCGATCGGCCAGCTGCAGAGACGGGCTTTCGCCCTAAGCTAGGGCAGGACACGACCCCTTTTGCGGCGGACTTGTTGGACCAGGTGGGAAACACCATGTCCAACCTCCAACTCAAACGGTATGCCACCATCACCAACCCAGACATGTTATTCATCTCTCAGGCCCTCCGCCACCAGGCCACCGCTGTAAGTTTGCGTCGTGTTTTTTCTTCACCCCTTTTTATTTGTTTGTAAGGATTCTTCTAACTTTGCTTTGTTCCAGGATGCTCTGCTGTCCAACCGGAATGCTGACCAGGTGCCTGAGGTGGCCATGAAGATGGAGACGCTCCAGCTGGAGCTGGAGGCGGCCGTGAATCAAAGGGAGGCCGCCAAGGAGGCCCTGGTCAGGGAGACGACCTAGGGTCGGGAGACCTTGAGAAAAGCCATTGCTCAGGCCGATGCAGACCACGCAGAGTTCGACCGAGTCAAGGCTGGGCTTGAAGAGGTCTTGTCCTGGAATGAAACCGAGGCCAACGAGAAGGCAGCCCTTCTGAAGGCGACTGCGGCTCAGTCTGTCAGGGATGGGGAGAAGATCCAAAGCTTGGAGACCCAGGTCTGCGAGCTGGATGACTCTCTTCGCGAGGAGATGATGGTGCATGAGGAGGCCCGCCGCGGAAAGGAGCGGGCGAACGACTTGCTGCACGTCACCTTTGAGGAGGCCGTCTACATGGCTTGGCACTAGGATAAAAGCATGAACCTCCTGATCTTTCCCGACCCGGACTCTAAGAAGGCTGAATTCGAGGCCAAGGAGAAGGAAGACGCGAAGCTTCTGGAGGATGAAGCCTAGGCCCGGATCTTCACCTTGCCTCTTTTTCTCTTTTTTATAATTTTGTAATAACTTTTTCGGACGCGTACGCGTCCAAGACAATTTTTATTGCCTCCTCCGATTTATCTTATTTCTGTTATCCCTTAGAAATTTCCTTTTATCAACGTGCATGACTGATTCTGAGGGTTTGGTCCCGGTTCCAATGGCCTGGACTAAACCAATTCTGACTTTAGCTTGTCAAATTGTCTCAGTCCTACCCGCCTAATTTTTAACTTCGAAAACCTGATGGCCTAGGCCAACAGGGTTCAGAGAGTTTATCGCGAAACTTGGTTCCCTTACTCTGCCAGTCGCGGGCCACGGCCTTGCCCTGGGGCATACCAGATGCATTATACCCCCAGACATCGTTCGTTTGGGGTGGGACCAGCCTGAGGCTTGGTCCTCTTTATTTATACCCCCGAACATCGTTCGTCTGGGATGGGACAAGCCTGAGGCTTGGTCCTCTTAATTTATACCCCCGGACACCGCTCGTCCGGGATGGGACCAGCTTGAGGCTCGGTCCTCTTAATTTATACCCCCGGACATCGCTCGTTCGGGGTGGGACGAGCCTGAGGCTCGGTCCTCATAATTTATACCCCCGGACATCATTCGTCTGGGATGGGACCAGCCTGAGGCTTGGTCCCACGGGGTTTGTACCCCCCGAACATTGCTTGTCTTGGGTGGGACCAGCCTGAGGCTTTGTCCCACGGGGTTTGTATCCCCCGGACATTGTCGGTCTGGGCTGGGACTAGCCCGAGGCTTGCGCCCCGCCTGGTATTTGCTCATACCCAGGATACCCCCCACAAGTGAGCGGAGACTGGTATGGGGTCACTTGAGTAAGATTTTCATTGATTGATAACGTTTCTTTATGGCATTTTGCACACGCCATTTGTATCCCCCAGACTTTGTCGGTCCGAGCCGGGACTAGCCCGAGGCTTGCGCCCCGCCTGGTATTTGCTCATACCCGGGATACCCCCCACAAGTGAGCGGAGACTGGTCTAGGGTCACTTGAGTAAGATTTTCATTGATTGATAATGTTTCTTTATGGCGTTTTGCACACGCCATTTTTATTATTCAAGGGATCGCCCTGAGGCATACATTATTTACAATGAAAATACAAAATTGGAACACGTTCTCCTGACTACTGATAGTATTTATGGAGATGTTCCGCGTTCCAGGCTCTTGGGACTTCCGAGCCATTGAGCCGCTTTAAGCGGTACGTCCCGGGGCACACTTCATGTTGGATCTCGTACGGCCCTTCCCAATTCGGGCCCAGAACCCCTACTCCCGGATCTTGAGTAGCAAGGAAGACTCTTCGCAGGACTAAGATGCCAGTTCTGAACCTTCGGATTTTTACTTTTGAGTTGAAATGTCGTGCGATCTTGCCTGGGTACATCTTTAGCTGCACTTGTAACTCCTCCCGGATCTCCTCGGTGAGATCTAGTGATTCCTGTAGTAAAGCGTGGTTTTGGGCAGGATCATACGTGTCTCTTTGATGAGACGGGATGGTCGTATCAATGGGGATGACGACTTTGCATCCATAGACCATGGAGTAAGGAGTGTGCCTGGTGGATGTCCTCTCGATGGTTCGGTAAGCCCACAACACGCGGGGCAGTTCTTTGGGCCATTCGCTCTTGCAGGCCTAGAGTTTTTTCTTTAGCGTCCCTTTCAAGATTTTATTGACGGCTTTCGCCTGCCCATTTGCTTGGGGCGTGGTGACCACGGAGAAGCTTTTGACGATGCCATGTCTCTCACAAAAATCTGTGAAGTGGACGCTGTCGAACTGCTTCCCATTATTAGATACAATTTTGTAGGGGAGGTCGTATCGGCACACTATATTGTTGATGAAGAAATCCAGGGCCTTCTTCGAAGTGATCGTGTTCATGGGCTCCGCCTCAACCCGCTTGGTATAGTAGTCCACGGCCACGATGGCGTATTTCACTCCTTCTTTCCCAGTCAGGAGCGATCCTACTAGATCGATCCCCCACACCGCGAAAGGCCATGGGCTAGTCATTAAGGTTATCTCTGTCGGCGGGGCCCGCGGGACCTTCGCGTATCTTTGGCACTATTCGCACTTGCGGACGTAGTCGATACAGTCTTTCTTCATGGTCGGGCAGAAATATCCTTGGCGCAAGATCTTTTTGGATAGATTGGGACCGGCTATATGATCGCCGCAGAAACCTTCGTGCACTTCGTGCATGATGGCTCTTAGTACTGTCTCGGACACACACCTGAGGTAAGGCATGGAAAACCCCCGGCGATAGAGCTTCCCGTCCATCATGACATATCTGTGGACCTGGTACTGAAGCTTCCTGGCCACGGTCCTGTCTGCGGGCACTTCACCGGTTGTCAAATAGCGGATAAGAGGTCTCATCCAAGATGTTGAGTGGTCAATGGCATTGACCGCGGAGGCTCAGATGCTTGGGATGGGGAGATGGTTAACGGGGACTAGTCCGGCCAGCTCTGCTTCGGCGTCCGTGGCCAACTTTGCTAGTGTATCCGCGAACACATTTTGCTCTCTTGGGATCTGGCGAATGGAGTGCTTTTTGAACACCTGCAGCATCTCCCTCGTCTGAGTCACATAAGCTGCCATTCTCTCTCCTTTGGTTTGATATTCCCCTCAGACTTGCCTGACGACCAGTTGGGAATCGCTGTAGATCTCCAGGTTCGTGGCCCCTACTTCCCGGGACAGGCGCAGCCCGGCCAGCACGACTTCGTGCTCAGCTTCATTGTTCGATGCCTTGAACTGGAAGCGCAGGGCATTTTGCAACTGGTGTCCCTGGGGTGATACCAAGATGATCCCAGCCCCGGCCCCATTCTCATTCGAGGCCCCGTCCAGGAACGCCTTCCACACGGGCGCCGCGGGGGCCACGGGATCGCCTTCCTGGGATATCCCGGAACACTCCACGATGAAGTCAGCTAGGGCTTGCCCCTTGATGGAGACCCTAGGAATGTAGGCTATATCGAACTGACTTAGTTCCATGGCTCACTTTAGGAGTCTTCCCGATGACTCGGGCTTCTGTAACACTTGCCGCAGGGGGTGGTTGGTCAGGAATTTTATGGCGTGGGCCTAGAAGTAAGGCCGGAGTTTTCGGGACGCCATCAGCAAGCAAAAAGTCAGCTTTTCGATTAGCAGATATCGAGACTCAGTGCCCAATAATCGTTTACTCATGTAGTATACCGAGAGCTGGGTCCTTTCTTCCTCCCGTACCAATGCGGTGCTGATGGCGTGCTCGGTCACTACCAGATAGAGGTACAGAGGCTCCCCGTCCACTGGCTTTGCCAGGATCGGCGCTTGGGGCAGGTGTTCTTTCAGCTTTCGAAAAGCTTCTTCGCATTCGACTAACCATTCAAACCGTTGGCTTCCTCGAAGGACGTTGAAGAATGGGATGCACTTGTCTGTGGCTTTGGAGACAAAACGGCTTAAGGCGGCTATCCGCCCGGTCAGACTTTGCACGTCCTTATGCTTCCGGGGAGAGGGCATATCAGCCAGTGCCTTGATCTTATCTAGATTGGTTTCTATTCCCAGGAAGCTCACTATGAAGCCCAGATAACTGTGAAAGCTTCATCCTGTACTTCCGAATGACTGTGAAAGCTTTGGCCAGGTCGTCCGAATGCTTCCTGGATGTCTTGGACTTGACCAGCATATCGTCGATATAGACTTCCATGTTTCGCCCCAGCTGGGCCCGGAACATAAACTGGTGTGCTCCTGATCTGCCACATGCATGGAAATCTAATTATAGCCGGAGTAAGCGTCCAGAAGCTTAAGATCTCGTACCCGGATGTCGCATCCACCATTTGGTCGATTCAGGGAAGCGGGAAACAATCCTTCGGACAAGCCTTGTTGAGATCCGTGAAATCGATGCACATTCTCCACGCTCCGTTCGGTTTCAGCACCAGATGGGGTTGGCCAGCCACACGGGGTATACAACCTCGCGTATGAAGTTCATTGATGACAGCTTCTCTACCTCCAGCTTGAGGGCCTCGGCCCTCTCCGTTACCAAGGGCCTGCGTTTCTGGCGGACCGGGGTCGCGTTCAGGTGGATACTCAACGAGTGGCAGATGATGTTGCGGTCGATCCTCATCATATCCGAGTGAGACCAGGCCAGAATATCCTGGTTCTCCTTAACTTGGGCGATTATGGCGGCCCGGACATCTACTGGTAGATTTTTCCCAACTTGGATGACCCTGGCCGGATCGGTGTCACTAATGTACACCTCCTCAATCTCGTCCACGGGCTCCAAGACGCGGTCGTCTCCTATCCTCGGGTCCAGTTCATCTTATTCCCGAATCACTCTCTCAGCAGGTGGGGGAGGAACCGGGTCGATGAAGTCCTCAAAGGGCTCGACCTGGACCATGTATACTGGTCGGGCAGACACGTGGTAGCACTTCCGAGTGCTCTTCTGATCTCCCCAAACAGTCCCCACCCCTCCGTTGTCGCAAGGGAACTTCATGCAAAGATGATGGATGGAGGTGATAGCCCCGAACTCGACTAATGCGGGCCGGCCAAAAATGGCATTGTAAGCAGTGAGGCAATCCACCACCACGAAGGTGCAGAACTTGAACGAGTGCTGCAACTCACTCCCCAATGTTACGGGCAACTGGATCTTCCCCATGGGGAGTAACGCGTCTCCGTTGAAGCCGTAGATCTGGGTTGGGCACGATGCCAGATCCGCTTCAGTCAAGCCAATCACGGTGAAGGCAGGCTTGAACAAGATGTTGACGGAGCTCCCGTCATCTACCAGCACGCGGGACACCAACTTGTTGGCGATCTGCGCATCTATGACCAGCGGGTCATGGTGCGGGAAATGGACGTTGCGGGAATCATCCTCCGTGAAGGTGATAGGGAGGTTCATCAATTTTGGGTGCTGAGCCAGGGCCTGGACCAGGGCGTACACCTCCTGATCATGGTCGAGCTCGCTTAGGTAGCACTTTTGATCGTTCCTGGATGGCCCTCCTAGGTGAGGTCAGCCTGAGATGGTGGCCACATGTCCGTCCACGCGAGGGGGGTGCCATCCCGGATGGATAAGGCATTCCAGAGCCGAGTGCTTGAGCGACGGGGGCCCCCTAAGAGCTTTGCGCCGTCGGACCCTGCGCATACCCTCCCGGAGGCGGATATGCCCTGGGCGCATCGTGAACCGCGAGTTGTCCTGGACCTACTGACAGGCCCGGGAGTCCCATGGGCATCCTGACCCACTGGTGTAGATGCCCCAGCTTTATGAGATTCTCGATCTCATCCTTGAGCTGCCGGCACTCTTCGATCGTGTGGCCCACATCCTTATAGTAGGCGCACTGTTTGTTAGTATCCCTCATATTTCTCCCCCCTTTGAACATGGGGCTAGACTTCCGGTAGTGAACCGCCCTTTCTGTGGCCAGGAAGATGTTCTCCCTGGTGTCCACTAGATTGGTGTATTCTTAATATTGGGGCTCATATCCCCTTTTTCCTTTCTTAGCCGGCTTAGACCAATTTTGGCCTTTGCCAGATCTCTTCCCCCGGGAGGGGTTCAAGCTTGCCTCCGGTACTCCTTCCTACGACTGCTGGGCCCCGACAGGGGAAACGATGTGACTCGCTGGCGCGGCTCCATATCCAAAAAAGTGGGCGGATTGGACTGGGGCATACCCTAAAGAGGCAGGACCGTACACCGTAGGGGTGTAGGTAACCCCAGGCGTAACGGCCGATCCCGGGGCGATCGGGGGCATGACGTAGGACTGCGCCGGGAACTGCACCCCGTACCCTGGGAATGCCTGGGCACCGGGCTGTGGCGTCGGAGGCTATCCGAAAGCCTGGATCTGAGCCACTTCCCAGTTGATAAATCCTTGGGCCCTCCTTATGAATTCTTCCAGGGTAGCCGCCTGGGTATGTTGCATGTCATCCCAGAGAGGGGACCTGGCCCGGATCCCGGACTGCAATGCCACCAGGCGCTACCCATCATCCACCTTAGTCTTGGAGGCTTCTTCAATAAAATGCTGGATGTAGGCCCTCAGTGTCTCCGCGGGGAGCTGTTTAATATTGGCGAGGGCGCTGATTTGCATATCGATCCTCATGGCGGCCATGAACTACTTGCGAAACGCCGACTGTAGCCCTGACCAGGATTGGATGGATCCCGGCTTAAGTCTCTTCCACCACTCCTCGCGCGGGACCATCTAGAGTGATCAAAAAATAGAGGCACTTGCCGTCATCACTAACATGGGCCACGGTCATAAGCAGGTTGTACCGAGATAGATGATCCCTGGGGTCGGTGTTTCAGGTATAGGCGGTGAGGCTCGGCATCTTAAACCCCTTGGGGAGCACAGCGTCCAGGATGTGCCTCGCATAGGGCTCTTTGTCCTCTTCATCGAAGTCGGTATCTGCTCCTTCCTGCTTGCGGACAAAACGGTCCGTGACCTTTTTCAAAGCGGCCAGCTGCTCCATGAGCAGCCTGGCCGTGCCATCCTCTAGGGGGATTCTTTCGTTCCTCTTGTCGTTGATGTTGTTCCTAAGGTCGCCACCTCGGGGAAGGATCTTTTCCTTACGGGCCCGCTCTTTCCGAGCATTCAGTCCGTCACGTAGGTCTATCTAGGATGTGTCGTCCCCTGAACTAAGGGCATGACGCTCTTCGCTACGTGGGCATTCCCAGCGATTTTTGTTTACCGAGGCACTGGGATGCAAAGACCTTTCTCGTCCGTCTCGCCCTGGGGCGTGACGGGGCCGCGCATCCCACGGCCGCGTCCTTTGCGTATCGGTTGGGTGGCCCTGTCCTGGGACGGGGCGCACCTTCTCTTTCCTAGGGAGCGGCCGGGAACAGGTCTCGGCATTCGCGACGGGGGTGTCTTTCATTCGGGTCTTTCCCCCGGCCTTCTTTTTCTCCCGGTCCGGGTTTCCTGGGACTGGGTCAAGAAATTGTTCCTGGGGAGGGGCCGGCCTCATGTCTTTGGGGACTCTGGCTCTGGCATGTGGAGCGGGTTGTTGCTCTCCAAGAAGCGGGCCAGCTAGGAGATTGGTCGTCGGACCCTGTGCGGCTATGAATGCCTGCAGGGCCTTGAGGGACTCTTGCATCCGCCGATACGCCTCTGCCTGTTCAGCAATCCTGGCCTCCTGGTCCAAGACTTGCTGCCTCAGTCTAGTCACCTCCAGGTCCTACTGGTTGGGATCTCCTCCCGGGATCTCGGGATCTGCAACTTCATCGTGGTATTCCCCCTCGTTCTCCTCCTATTCATAATATTCCTCCTCTTCGTACTCTGTTCCACCCTCATAGTCCTGTGACTCGTCAAGGTGAGACATCTGAGGAGGAGCGCTCTCAGGCGGATTCTGAGGAAGAGGCTGGGAAGGCAGCAGCTCTCCATTGCCCTGCTCTAGGTTAGTAAGGTCGAAAGTGGTGTGTCTTGTATTCACCATTGTAGTAGAGGTTTACTGTTAGCACTAGCTTTCTCAGGCTCTCAATGAAAGCACCAAAATGTTTCTGAGATTTTCGGAAACTATATTAATAAAAAGTAAGCGAGATCAATGATTATGGAATTTAGAAGATATAAACAAGGCTTTTACGTGGTTGGGGCGTTAATGAGCCTTAGTCCACGAGACAGTTGTATTAGAGCTTGGAAAGTCTTTTACAATGGAGTTTCTCTCTATGTTTTAGCAGAATAACTATATATCAGCCAAAGAGATCCCCTCTCCAGTGCTCTGCCACCTGTATTTATAGGCTCGCAGGAGCACTGGGCTTGGGCCGGGCATGACCTTGGCCCAACAAGGATATAAATACCTTTGGCTTCTCTGTCGGAAGCCCAATACAAACGGATAAAAATACAAAAGACTAAGAATGATCAAAGCCCACTGGGACAGCCCAAGACCTATATTTCACCCGACAAAATGGGGCTTTTGGTCTGGGGACAAAATCAGTCAGTGTACTGGCAGCGCAGGTCTGAACCAGCGGAGTGCAATCCCGAGGTGGCCTTTTCCGCAGGTGAAAAGTGGGGACAGCCCCCACGCGTCATGGGGCGGCTACGGGGTCACAGATGCCTTTTCCTACCAACCTGGGGGACTTGATCCGGGTTCGTTTACCTCTATCCCTCTTCGTTTACCGTAGGCCCGGATCGTTTACCAGGCTCCGGGACCATTTTGCATACACTTCGACCGTAACCCCAACTAGCTATACATCTCCCGAACGATCGTCTTGGATCATCTTTCCTGGACACCGTCCGGGTCTGGACCCACACTGGGGTCGTCGTTCCCGGTCATTCCCCTGCCAAGCGGGTCTAGGCTAGGCCCAAATCCAATTGCCCAGACAGTGGGCCTGGACCACCGTCCCGGGCCCAGGCAGGAAATGGGGATAACACCTAATATGATTGCTATTGAAAATATCAAAACATACATGAAATCAATTATTTTACAACATAATAGAACCCTAGATCATGCCTATGTCGAAATCACATCACCAAAATCCTTAAATAATTAAATGATGAAATAATACAAAACTTTAGCATGCATGATCTATGCTATGGAGAGAAAAATAAGAATAGCCACACATGCATAGCAAGAAACCCTATCATGCTTTATCAACAAAGTTTCACATAGGTGAGGTCTCAAAATCAATACAAACAAACAACACAAGGTTCTTCATTACCTTGTGCACACTATGGCAGAACCCTATTGTAATGCCCCAAAATCCCTAATGAGATTTAATGGTTGGATTAGTAGGTCGGGAGGGCCATAATTGATTTACTATGACATTAAATGATTATGTGCATGATTATGTGAGTTATATTATTATATGATGTTAAATGCATGCATGTGGGTCCACATTTAATCATAAGGGCATTTTGGTAATTTGACCATTGAGGGCATATTTGTATAGTTTGGTGCATGTTTGTGATTTATGGATGAGATCCCATTATTATGTGGATATGTTCGAGTTATTCGGCATGATTCGGTCTTAGGATGCAAGTTAGCGGTTTTGTCATAACGGGGTCAATTATTGGGATATTGGATAATGAGAATGATTATTTGATGATATATTGGGAGTTAGTGAGATCAGGAGGAAATTCTGGAAGTTTTGACAATTTTTCCCCAGGGACATTTATGGGACCCCGAGCATTAGGATTTACTTGAGATTACTTAAGCTTGAAGAAACCTGTCAGAAGAAAAACTATGTTCAAACACCTTTTCTCTTTCTCCCGTTATTCCTTTTGACTGTTCGTCGCATTTTTGAAGGAAACTTGAGTTTTAGGATTCAGAATCCAACGAGGATCGAGGCATAGCGATTCCAGGAAAGATTAGAAGCTTTTTAACCGAAGGATTTAGCGAGAAAAAATAGAATCAAAGGTAATCCTAGCTTTAAGTTTTGAGTGTTTGAGTTTCTAAGCTCTGATGTTGATTTTATGTGTTGATGAGTTTTTGATTTGTTTGAGCCTCGAGATATGATGATTTTGGATCATTGGATTTGGAGATGTTTGAATAGGTTTTTGGAAGGATTTAAAAGTGGGAAAACGAGGTTATGGCTGAGTTTCTAGGTGGGTCCCGGCCCTGTTCTTGGGCGCAGCGGCCCGAGCTTGGTGCAGGTGAATGGTGGTGCTAAAGGGCCTGGGGGCCACAGCGCTTGGGGAGGCTAGCTGTGGCGCTTGGGGCAGGTGCTTAAGGCTGGCGCCTCTGTCATGGCTAGGGGTCGCGGCTCAGTGAGGTGGGGCTGCAGCGCTTGAGGGCATTTGTGGCCAAAGTAGTGTTTTGATCATGGGAACTCAAACCTTAGGCCTTGAGATCTTTCCTACTACCCGGTTTAGTAGGATTCGATGTCTCGAAGGCTAGGTCTTAGTCCGGGAACCTTTTATTACTCAATTTATTGATGGAATTCCATGCTTGGTTATGACTAGGTAATCGCTAAGGGATGAAAGGACTGATCGTTCTCAAGGGTCATTCTTTTATTATTCACGCTCGAATCAGAGGTAAGAAAACTACACCCCATGTGTGACATATGTGGTTATTCATGAGGCATATTGAGTGTTTAAATGTGGATATTGATTTCATATCAAATGCTTAGAAAATCTTGCTTACTTATGAATGGCACTGACATATTAGTCAAAATCGACAATGGTGTCAGTAGTAATTGTGAAGCTGTGACGTACTAGTCAAGTTCGGCAATAGTACTGAGCATTGGTCGTATGGTATTGGCTTAAGAGTCAAGAATGGTTTTAGCATGTTTAACGCAAGCTGATAAAGATTATATCTAATCGACATCAGCATGGGATGACTCATCATGAGCATTAATGTCGGACTGACCCCAAGTTCGATGAAAACTAAAAGCGCTTGTATAGTTCCATGACTAGTCACTCAGAGCCAGGGCCAGAAAGCCTGGGTGACTGCACCATCACATGGCTAAGGGTACGGAACCCACACTAGTGACTCCATGGTCACTCATCTAATTTACATTAGTGACTTGCTCATCACTCACTCATATGGTTTAAGTTAGTGACTCCTTGGTCACTTATTTACTAAGGGTGTGGAACCCTCATTAGTGACTTACACATCTGTCACTCATCTGTTTAGGGCTATAAGTCCTGGATGATTATCATGATCATCGTTTGATAATATATACATGCAGTAATGAGTTTTCTTGTTGAGCCTTGGCTCACAGGTGCTATGTGGTGCAGGTAAAGGGAAAGAAAAGCTCACCCAGCCTTAAGTGGAGAGCTTAGGTGGCGATTTGTACATATGCGGCCGCTTGACCACCACGGCCAAGGAGTTTCTCGGAGAAACTAGGGGGTTAACCCTTTTTTTGTCGCTTAGGATGGCGGGTTGTAATTTTTACACTGTAATGACCGTTTTGGATTGTAAATAACTTGTAAATGCTTTTATGGGCCCATGAACAGTTTTATGTTTTAAATAAAATATATCCTTTCCTTTTTTATTAGTTTTTCACCTTAACCTATTGATAACACCTAAATGCACATTTATAACCAAAGAACTTGATTAGCGAGTTAAGCACTGTTCAAAGCTCACAGTAGCGGTCTTGGAGTAACCAAGGCGCTACACCTATAGTATCCCATGCTCCTGATTGCTAGTCTCCAAACCCTTAACATATACATCATGTCATTGTTTCATAAAAATAGATCAAAACTCTCATCAACAAAATGTAAGAGATCTAAAAATCCTTACCCTTGTATGAGCAGGCCAAAACCTAGTCCAGTACCTCCCCTTGTATTTTGTGAAATCCAAACCTATCATCACCATGATTTCACCATGCTTAGATTCAAGTATGAGAAGAAAAGAATAAACTTCGAAACCATAAATTCATTACCTTAAGATCTTATGCCTTGATCTCTTCTTACTTCTTTCTTTCTCACGGGCTCTTTGTAACACCCTACTAATCAGGGACTGTTACGATGTGTGTTTAAAATAGTGTTGGACTTGCTAAATGAGTTATTTGGACTAAAACATGTGATTAAGTAACTAATGGTTCAAGTATTAAAAATATTGGTCAAGGAATAAACATTTCCATTAAAAACATTAGTCTTTACATGAGATCCAAAATAAAGGTTTAAAAATTGTTTACAACTCAGGGATTACAAAATAACCCGACCTAAGCAACAAAACAAGGTCCAACCCTAGTTCCCCAACGATATCTCTATCGTAGCGGTCGAGAAGACTGCATATGTACACACCGCCTCTAACGCTCTCCAACTCATGGCTGACCAAGCTTCTCCTTACCCTTACCTGCACCACATAGCACCCATGATGTAATTCCCTAGATAGCCAAGACCGCTACACTGTGTACACATGAAGGTGCAAGACTTGCTAATGAAGTCATTAATTTAAAAATGTGTCACTAAACATGTATGAGCTAGGGTTAAAAAAAAGTTTTGGTCTCAAAAGTTTCATTTTAAATAATTAAATTGTTATATACATGGGATCCCAAAAGGAACAGAGTTAAAAAGTTGGTTTACAGACTTCCAAAAGTACATAAACAATTATTAGCCATACTAAGGCAAAATAGACAATCTCTGGGTTTCGCGTCCCTGTCTAAACCTCAACCGTGGCGGCTAAGCAGCTGGCCAGTACATTTCGCTTGCAGTGCTCTCCAATCAAGGCTGATCAAGCTTGCCCTTGCCTTTACCTGCACCACGTAGCACCCATGAGCCAAGGCCCAGCAAGAAAAACATGTGCAAGACAAACAGTAATAACAGATAGCAAACTCACTAAGCATGAACTCTCATCAAGTAATCCACATTAATCATTCAGCATATACTCAGAACCATGGATGCAATCAAACACTTGTAACATTCATATCACATAATAATCAGGGCCGACAACTTAGGTCGCACCCTCTGTTTACCCCATTGACTCCGGCCCACTTAAACCGAGCTCAGTGCATATTAAGTTGTCCTTGGCTACCAGTGGCCAAGCCGCGCCATGTGCGCTAGTGTAACCCTTGGCACCCTTACGCCGTTGGTTCACTAATTAGCTTGCATGTCATAATACCATCTTTTGAAGCATACACAATAGGGAACCCTTAGTCCCGTCACAGATATTCAACCAGGTGTAGTTTTCTTACCTTTAAACTTTGCAGTTATTGTTTACGAGCAACACTCCTCAAGCACGATCTATTCCCGAGCCTAAGCTTTTATCACCTAGTCACAACCAAAGAATTAGGTTTCATTAATATCCAAATATAGGTTTTTGGGTACAAAACTAACTTTCGGGAAATCGAATCCCACCAAGCACGGTGGTGAAAGCGATCCCGAGCACTCTAGACCACGTTCCCATGCTTAAAATCCCCAAATATCCAGGTGTGCACCCAAGGGCTGCGGCCCTTGAAGCTTAGCCGCGGCCCTGCCCTTAAAACAGAGCCAAGGGCTTTTCTGGAAGGAGACACGCACCGCGGCCCTTGCATTGGGCACCGCGGCGCCTACCCTTGGCCGAGCCTCCTTGGCTCATCTTCATCCTAGGGCCGCAGCGCTCTAGAACAGAGCCGCGACCCTTCTCTTCGTGCCCAGAAAACCCACCATTTCCAACATATAAACCTCATCTAAAGCCATCCCAAAGCTCCCCAATTCATAACCAATTAATCCCAACACTTTTAGCATGACTTAAACAACATAATTCCACAGAAAACTCAGCCTAACACACACACTAGAATTCTCTTTTCAATTTCTGAAACTCAGGAGCTATAAACACTCAAACCATCCATTCAAACTCAAATTATTACTTCTAAATCATGAATTGAGACTTACCTCTTCAATTGGATCCTTTCTCTAATCAAAACCCAACTAGTTTCCAAAGCTTTCCAGCTCAAATTCTACCCTAAACATCAATGGTACAAACACCTCAATACCCAGCTGAAAACTCAGAATTTTTAAACCAAAGAGAGATAAATACCTGCTTACCTTAGTGTTGATTCAATTCCTTGGATGAATCTTGAACTAAGCCTCAAAATCCAGCCACATTCCCAGCAATTCCCAGCTCAAAAGTCCCAGAAATTCCCTGTTTTTCCCTTCCTTATGCTTTCCTTGAGAGAGAGGAAAGAAGAGCTGAGAAGAAAGTCTAAGTCGGTTTATTTCTTCTGTCTACAACTTTCTATTTTTAGTAAGTTATCCTTATCACTTAGGTCAATCTAAGGCTCGGGGTGCCGGAAACCTCCCCAAGGGCAAAACGGTAAAATCCCCCAATATTCCTGCCTAGACTTCCTAACCTCAAATATATCTCCATATATTTATTTTCATAACCCGATAGTCTAAATAACTACCCGACACCTAAAATCTCCCTGACTTATCCATAGTCAGCTGTTAAGCCTTGTTGTGACTTTTCCCCGCTAACTAGCTCTAGGATCGCCTCAAGTCGTGCTCCGCAAACCTACCCACATAATAATGTGGTTCTCCCATATATCACATATGTATATCATATTACCATCAATTATCATACAAACATTATTAATCATAGAATTATGCATTTAAATCAATAAAATCATGCAAACCATATTTAATCCAATTATGCCCTCCCGGCACGCTAATCAAGGCCCTTAAGCTACATTAGCAAATTTGTGGTCGTTACATGTGAGCCAAGGCTCAGCAAGAAGATGTATTTAAACAAATTCAGATAACCAACAGAATATAACAACATGCTAAACAATAATAACTGAAACCAAGCAGACACCTTGTACCAGTATGCGACCACAGGGTCACACAAGTGCGTATCGTACTTCTATTTATTCAAGTGGCATTCGAGCCAGTCGAGTGCATAATACACTCCCAGGGTCGCCTAGCCATAACGGCCTGCGTTCAACACGCACAGTGCCGACCATGGCTTATAAGCTGAGCTTTCCAATCAGGAACAATCATACATATAATATATTCATCATATAAACAAATACAACGCATTCCAATATGCTTAAACAGATATTCACAGGAATAATTATAATTATGCTCATTAACAGGGGCCCGAGCCCTAATCATGTTTATTTTCAATAATCAAGCCAAGCGCTAATCACGCATCTCATGCTTCAGGTGCAGTTTTCTTACCTTGAGCTTCGTGCGAATAAAGAAATGACCCCGAGCGTTATCCCTGACCTGAGCTTAGCAAAAACCCTAGTCACAACAAAAGTATATGTTCATCGGGAATTAACCCTAGAACCCGAGTTCCAAACTAAACTCTAACTCTTAAAACCATTGTTCCTAGTTAATGTGGCGCTAAAAATTTCCCTCGAGCCCCCAAGTGGCCTCCTAAATCGAATTCTCGAGCCCCCAGGCCAAGCCTTTAAAATTCTGCAAATTCGCATTTCGGGGCCCCTGGCGCAATCGCACCACCAGAAAGTTTGGGGTTTCCAGGCCATTGGTGCGGTCGCGCCCCTGAACTCGAGACCCAAATCAAGGTTCAATTTTTCTCTTTCTGGGACACTAGCGCGGTCGTACTAGGTCACCAAAAACCTAAAATCTTCCCTAAACACAAGTGTTCTTCCCCGATTCTCCAAACCTATGATTTTCAGCAAATCACACCCAAATTCCTAGGCAACAAATCCCAATACTCAACTCATCAAAAATACCCATAAAATCTTAAACTAGAAATCAAAATCAAAAGAAATTTAAGAACACCAAAAATAGGGGTCTTACCTCTGAATTTTGAATTCCTTGGGGATGAAGATGACCCTAGTAACCTCTAATCCCAATCCAAGCTGCTATCTCACAAGAATTCCCTTCAATCTTCATCAAAAATCCAATACTTTGCCTAACTTTGGAGTACCTTGTGTGCTCTTCCAAAAATTCTCCCAAAGCTCAAAAGAAATGTCTAAAACGTGTATGAGCCTAAGTGCCCAGCTGCTGGCCTAATGCTTTCCCATTTGGTCAAATGACCACAATGCCCTTTGCCCCATTTAACCTCAAAGGTTACCCCAAGGGAAAAATTGGCATTTGGCATAATTCCCTCTAATCTCTACTAATTCTATCAAACAAAATATTCATCAATTAATTCTCGCTACTCACTAATTCTCGGTAATTTATCAAATTACCAAAATACCCCTAAGCTCACCCTGAGCCGGGTATTTTACCTTGTTGTGACTTTTCCGCTAACTTGCTCACTAGGATCGACTCATGCCGGGTAACTTAAATATATCCACATAATAATGTGGTCACAATTATAAATCACACATATTTACAATTATACCCTCATCGGGTCAAAATTACAAAAATTCCACATGCATATTTAATACACTTAACACATGCAAGTATAATCATATCATAATAAAAATAGATCCACATGCATATTTAATACACTTAACACATGCAAGTATAATCATATCATAATAAAATTCACATAATAACATGCTCATAACACATAAGCACATAATTAACTCAAATATTGCCTCTCGGCCCCCCTAATTAAGGCACTAAGCCATATTAGGGAAATTGGGGCGTTACAATTATCCCCTCCTTATAGAAATTTCGTCCTCGAAGCTTTACCTGAACAGCTCGGGATAATGATCCTGTATATTTGACTCCAATTCCCAGGTCGCCTCCTTGACCTTGTTGTTCCTCCATAATACCTTAACCAAAGGTATGGTTTTATTCCTCACAACCTTGTCCTTCATGTCTAATATCTGGACTAGCTGCTCCTAATAGGATAAGTCTGCCTACAACTCCAGATATTCATAACTCAGTACTTGAGCCTCATCAAATACATACTTTCGCAGCATCAAAATATGAAATACATTATGCACGACCAACAATGTCGAAGGTAAGGCCAATCTATAGGCCACCTGACCAATCCTCTACAGGATCTCAAAGGGTCCTACAAATCTAGGGCCCTTCTTCCCAAATCTTTTCACCCCTTTCAATGGTGAAACTCTAAGGAAGACATAGTCTACCACTTGGAACTCCATGTTCCTGTGCTTCGGATCCGCATAACTTCTCTGTCTACTTTGTGATGCGAGCATCCGAGCTCTAATCTTTTCAATAGCCTCATTAGTCCTCTGAACTGCTTTAGGACCTAAGTATCTTTGTTCACCCATCTCATCCCAGTGAATGGGCGACCTACACTTCCTAACATACATCATCTCATAAGGAGCACTCCAATGGTCGCTTGATAGTTGTTGTTGTAGGAAAACTCTATCAGAGGCAAAGACTTAGACCAGGACCCTTCAAAGTCTAGTACACATGCACTCAACATGTCCTCCAATATCTAAATTGTCCCCTCAAAGTGAACATCTATTTGAGGATGATATGTTGTACTAAACTTTAGATGTGTACCCATTGCCTTCTGCAGACTTCTCCAAAACTTGGAAGTAAATATGGGGTCCCGATCTGACACGATCAACCTCCCCCATGAAGATGCACTATCTCCCTCACATAGAGGTTTGCATACTAGTCAATTGTATAGGTCATCCTCACTGGTAGAAAGTGAACTGATTTGGTGTATCGGTCTATAATGACCCACACAGATTCATGTTGACCCACCGTCCTAGGAAACCCAACCACAATATCCACCGTTATGTCCTCCCACTTCCACTCTGGGATATCCGAGGGATGTAATAGCCCCGATGGTCTCTGATGTTTAGGCTTGACCTGCTGATACGTCAGGCACTTGGCCACATACTCAGTTACATCCCTCTTCACCCCAGGCCACCAATATAAAGTCTTCAGATCCTAATACATCTTTGTGGTTCATGGATGCAAATAGTACGGGGTAGTATAAGATTCATCTAGAATCTTCCCTCTGATGACAGTATCCATCGAAACACAATTCCGACCTTTGTGTCTCAGTAAACCCATATCTGATATTGTATAGTCCCTAGCTACTCCAGGTAGGACGTCTCATCTAATCTTCATCAATTGTGACTCTTTCAACTGACTCTCCTTTATCCTCTCTAGAAGAGTGTGTTATATTATTTTATAATATAATGTTTTAGATTAAATAAATGTGACAAAGAGTGTCACATATTGTAACATATAATATAGAGTTATATTATTTAGATATATGTGAAATATCCAAATATGTAACATATTTGGTGTTACAAATTCAATCACAAATTTGTAAGTTCCAAATATTACTCATTATTGTGTAGATTTGTTGTTACACAATATTGACATGAATTTCTTAAAGCCATATGTGAAATGGTTGTTAGATATGTGATTTTAACTCCCATAATGTGTATGGAAGTTACAAAATCAAGTGGGAATGAATTTGGAACGTTTTGGAAATTTTGGAAAATTGGTTGCTGAAAAAACGTCTTGGGCTGCAGCCAATGTTTTTCAGGAAGTCATTAGGAAAATTCCTATTGTACTTCTTATTGAGGATGATCCTAAGACTTATAGAGAAGCTATGCAATCAAGAGATAGTGCATTTTGGAAAGAAGCCATCAATGATGAGATGGATTCCATTCTTTCCAACAACACTTGGGAATCGGTAGACCTCCCACTGGGGTCTAAGTCAATTGGGTGTAAGTGGGTATTTAGGAGAAAATACCACACTGACGGCACTATCCAAACCTTTAAAGCTAGATTAGTAGCTGAAGGATTTAGGCAAAATGAGGGTATCAATTATTTCGATACCTATGCGCCTGTTGCAAGAACAACTTCTATAAGAATTTTATTCGCTTTAGCTTCTATACAAAACTTGTATGTTCATCAAATGGATGTCAAAATGTCATTCCTTAATAGTGACCTCAATGAGGAGGTCTATATAGAACAACCTGAAGGGTTTGTCCTACCAAAATATGAACATGAAGTATGTAGACTCATAAAATCCTTATATGGATTGAAACAAGCTCCTAAGCAATGGCATGAGAAATTTGATCAAGCCATAATGTCTAATGGGATTAGGCATAACAATGGAGACAGGTGTTTGTATTCCAAAACTTATAAGGGATATATAATCATTGTTTGTTTATATGTGGATGACATGCTTATTCTAAGTGATATCATGAAAGGGATAGAAGAAACGAAGAGGTTTCTATCATCAACCTTCAAGATGAAAGATCTTGGAGAAGTTGACACCATACTTGGTATCAAAGTAAAGAAACATAGTGGGGGGTTTTGCATTACGGCAAGCACACTATGTTGAGAAAGTATTGAACAAATTTAACCATCTCAAGGTTAAAGATGCCAATGCTCCATTCAATCATAGTGTAAAACTAGAGAAGAATGAAGGAAGAGCGGTGGCTCAATTGGAATACGCAAGTGCTATAGGGAGTCTGATGTACGTTGCCCAATGTACTAGACCTGATATAGCATTTGTGGTAAGTAAACTTAGTTGGTTTGCAAGTAATCTAAGTGTGGATCACTGAAAGGCTATTGGAAGAGTCCTAGGTTATCTCAAGAAAACCAAAGGACTAAGCCTTCACTACTCCAAATTTCCTTCAATCTTAGAAGGATATACAGATGCAAGCTGGGTATCCAATCTTGGGGACAACTTGTCCACAACTGGTTTGGTATTTACACTTGGTGGGGGTGCAATTTCTTGGGGTTCCAAGAAACAAACCTGTATATCTCATTCCATTATGGAAGCAGAGTTTATAGCTCTAGCTACTACCGGAAAAGAGGCCGAATGGTTAAGGGATTTGTTGATAGAGATACCCCTAATCAAAGAGAATGTATCCACTATATCGATACATTGTGATAGCCAAGCGACACTGGCTAGAGCATACAACGAAGTGTATAATGGGAAGTCTAGACATATTAGTCTAAGACATGGATATGTAAGAGAATTGATTCAAAGAGGAGTCATCTCAATATCTTATGTGAAGTGAAAATCTGGCGGATCCTTTCACTAAGCCACTAACGAGGGATTTAGTGGCTACATCATCTCGAGGGATAGAACTTAAACTCCCTAAAGAGAATCACAATTGATGGTAACCTATCTTAACACTAGCTATTTAACTAGTGTTAGGTTCAATAGGTAACAACAAGTTAGTCAAGTGAATATTAGTTATACTCAAAACAAGTCCCATCTGAGATGTTGAGTACTTGTGAGTTACCAAGTTGAGGGTTAAAACTGAGAGATTTTTCAATAGAATTAAGCCTTGTGAAGACAAGTATTTTTGGTAACAAAATACTGTAAGAATTCTACCTATATGGACCTAGGGGTGGTGCCGCCTCTCATGAGAATTGGGAGTATTCTCAAGAATGTTCATGAATGGAAAGTGCACATGGCCATTAATGGTGCAAGGCGAGACATAGAGGTCTCAAGTGAACATGGAAAAGGTGTGTGTGTTATCACTGATTTGTTATCATGGAAAGCTGGTTCAATGCCTAGTGCAACCAAAATTTCAACAAATTTTGTGATAATTACACTATAGTAAAGTTCAAGTTGAAAAACACTTTATTTTATGCACCAATGCTATGACTCCTATAAGAGAGAGTTCTTAGTTAATCAAGTGGGAGATATGTTATATTTTAAAATATAATGATTGATTAAATAAGTGTTACAATAGATAACTATTTAATCTAGTGGGGGAATGTTATATTATTTTTATAATATAATGTAATATTATATTATTTTATAATATAATGTTTTAGATTAAATAAATGTGACAAAGAGTGTCACATACTGTAACATATAATAGAGAGTTACATTATTTAGATATATGTGAAATATCCAAATATGTTACATATTTGGTATTACAAATTCAATCACAAATTTGTAACTTCCAAATATTACCCATCATTGTGTAGATTTGTTGTTACACAATATTGAGATGAATTTCTTAAAGCCATATGTGAAATGGTTGTTGGAGATGTGATTTTAACTCTCATAATGTGTATGGAAGTTACAAAATCAAGTGGGAATGAATTTGGAAGGTTTTGACAAATTTGGAAAATTAGTTGCTGAAAAAACGTCTTGGGCTGCGGCCAGTGTTTTTTAGGCTGCAGCCCAAGAGGCAGAAAAACATTGTGGGCTGCGGCCAGTGTTTTTCAGGCCGCGGCCAAAGCGGCTGACAACATTTTCCAAACTTTGGTTTTATCCAATTTTGAACATTTCCAGCTGCCAAGTAACTCCCAAATCTCTATTTTAATTCCATAAACATCCAATTAATCATTGGTAACAGCCATGGGGGTTGGTGGAATTTGAAATTCAAAGGGTGTCTCAAAACTCTATAAATAGGAGCCTATTGCTCACTTGAAAGACAAAACGTTTCTATCCATTAGAGCACTTGGCTAGAAAACACCTAGAGGCTTGATTATTCCATAAAGCATTTCCAAAATCTGTGAGAGATCCCTTAGTGCTTGAGTTAGGGGGAAATAAGCTTTTGGACAAAGGTTTCAAATCTTGTTCAAGTTGGTGATCCCCAACACTCTTCACTTGGGTTGTGTGAGTGAGAGTTCTTTGTTCATTGTTCTTGTTCTTATTCTTTTATTCTATTGCTTTTCATTTCTTCTATTATTCTCTATTTACTCTTTTATTTGTATCTTTTGTTTTAAAGTTATAATCTCATCTATATCTTTCATTCTACTACTTCTAGTTTATTTGTATCTTTTTGTCTTAGAGTTGTATTTTCTACTTCTATCATCTTCTACATCTTTCTCTATAATTACATGTATTTTTTGCCATAGAGTTGTAACACTTTTTAATCAATAATTTATTTGTAATATTTTTTCTAGAGTTGTATTTTTCTTTCCAATTTCCATTGAGGCAAATTACATTTTCCTAACAGAGTGGATTGCGGGGTAATGTTGGCTAACTGGCCCACCACTAACTCTATCCCTGCTCTAGTCATATCCTCTGCCAATTCCTTGGATATCTGCCTCGAACTGTACAATTGTCCCAGACCTTTCCCACTTAAGGCATCTGCCACCATGTTGGCTTTCCCTGGATGATAAAGGATTTCACAGTCATAATCCTTCACCAGTTTTAACCAACACCTCTGCCTCATATTCAAATCCTTCTGTGTAAAGAAGTACTTTAGACTCTTGTGGTCAGTGTACACATTTCTTTCCATAAAGGTAATGCCTCCATACCTTTAATGCAAAGACCACTACTGCTAGCTCTAGATCATGAGTAGGGTAGCTCTGCTCATAATCCTTCAACTAACGTGATGCATAAGCAATCACCTTCCCTGCTTGCATAAGGACATAGCCTAACCCTTATCACAAGGCATCGCAATAAACCACAAACTTCTCATGATCTGTCGGAAGACTCAAGACTAGAGCGGTAATCAAACGCCGCTTCAACTCCTGGAAGTTGTTCTCACATCTATTTGACCATGCAAACTTCTGGCTTTTGCGTGTCAAATCTATCAATGGGGTAGCTATCCTTAATAACCCTTCCACAAACCGCATGTAATAACCCGCCAACCCAAGGAAGCTTCAGATCTCTAAAGCATTCCTTGGCCTTGGCCTTGGCCAATCTCTGACAGCCTCAATCTTAGTTGGGTCCACCTTGATTCCATCTTTGCTCACAATGTGACCCAAGAAAGTCACCTGAGGTAACCAAAACTCACACTTCTTGAACTTTGCAAACAATATGTGCTTTCTCAGCCTCTGTAAGACCAACCTGAGATGTTGCCCGTGCTCTTCCTCTGACTGTGAATAAACTAGGATATCATCGATAAATACAACCACAAACCGATCCAAATAGTCCTTAAACACCCTATTCATCAGATCCATGAAAGTTGTCACAGCATTAGTCAAACCAAATGACATGATGAGAAACTCGTAATGCCCATATCTGGTGTGGAAAGTTGTCTTTGGTATGTCTTCCTCCTTGATCCTCAACTGGTGATAACCAGATCGAAGATCTATCTTTGAAAATACCATTTTACCCTACAACTGATCAAACAGGTCATCTATCCTTGGCAGAGGATACCTTTTATTAATGGTCAACTTATTCAGTTCCTTATAGTCTATGCACATCCTCAGAGAACCATCCTTCTTTTTCACAAATAAGACTGGCGCACCCTATGGAAAAAAATTAGGTCTGATAAAACCCAAGTCTAACAACTCTTGTAATTGTACCTACAATTCTTTTAACTCTGCTTGGGTCATTCTATATGGGGCCCTAGACACTGGCTCTGTCCCTGGTGCCAGCTCAATAACAAATTTTATCTCTCTGTGTGGCGGAAACCCTAACAATTCCTATGGGAACACATCCAGGAATTCACAGACTAATCTTGTCTCTTCTGGTCCCAGTGGCACGACCTGAGTGGTATCCACCTCAGTGGATAGGAATCCTATGCAACCCCCTCGCAGTAGATCTCTATCCCTCAATGCTGAAATCATAGGTACACGGGGTCCAGGCACAGTGCAACAAATTCAAAGGGATCCTCACTCGCATGCTCAAAGGTTACCATTTTCTTTTTACAATCAATGGGATCCCCATATTTACTAACCAGTCCATTCCCATAATCATGTCAAAGTCGTTCATGGCTAGCTCAATCAAATAAACCGACACCTCTCTGCCATCCATTATCATAGGTAATGATCTAACCCATTGTAATGTCCTGCGTTTTCAGGATCCTTTAAACGACTCGGGTCGGGATTTTTTTCCCTGAGTTAAGAATATTATTTTAAATAATATTATATTTGTTTGGAAATTATTCAATGAGTTATTGCTAGCCAAAATATGAATTTTGTGATTTAAAAGTCAAGATAAGACTTTCGGTCTTGGATCGACACAAAAACCCTGATTGGGTAAAAATCTCGGAAAATAAAATGAAAAAATATGGAAAATATATTTTGGGCATAAAATACAATCATAAAAATTAAAGTTTGGTAAAAAATAATAAACCTAAGGGAAAATGGAAATTTCAGGGCATTTTGTGTTAAATGCTTAATTTTACCGAAATGGGGAATTTTATTCCATGAATGGACCTTAGGATAAATTTTATTGTGTGATTAATTAAATTAAATGTGTGAGACATTTAATTTAATTATTTAATGTTAATTTTTGTGATTAAAACTTAATAAGAGTGAAAAAGGTTATAGGAAGTCAAATTGAATTTTTCTTCTTATGAATTATTTATTAACCTTTATATAAAAAATAAAAAAAGATCACATATATAATATATGTGGTGGCCGGCCATGTGAAGAATTAAATGGGGATGACAAAATTTTAATTGAGTTTAATCCCATTTTAATATTAGGGATAATGTCAAGTGGGTAGTAAAACACTTGAGTGTTTTAGGATATAATTTTAGAGTTGTATAAACTCTTCTAACCACCCCCCCCCCCCTAAAACTGACCACTCTCTCTCTCTCTCTTTCACTATCATCTTTTTGAAAACTCTCTCAAGTTTTCTCTCCATCTTCAACCTCAAGAACACTGAAAAGGCTTGGAAGCATTTAAGCCTTGGTCTAAGAAGGGTTTTCCCTAAGGTAAAGTTTCCATAAACTAGACTTTTGTAAAGTTTTAACCATAGATTTTTCATTAGCTAATTATCTATGTTGTTGGGGGGAGTTGGTTCAGGTTTTGAAAGGGTTTTGAAGGAGCCAAAGATAATAGGAAGATCCAAACCTTAAGCAAGAACAACAAAGAGGTAAAAAGTTTACTTTTTATGATTTTTGTTGTAGGATTTTTATTTTTAAGCATTATTTTGTATATTTAATGCTTAAAGTTTCTTATTGGTGATGTAATAAGGTTATGGTAGTTGTTTTATAATTTTTATTATGCTTGTGTGTTGATTTTTGAAAATAGGGAACAAAAACCCCCAAGGGTTTTGTAGGAAACCCTAAAACAAAATACATGTTTTGAGCTGTGACTTCCAAGGGGTCAAGCATCAACTGTATATTGATTTTGTAAAATTTAATTGTACTGTGATGTTGTTGATATTGAGTACATAAAATTAAGCTTTTGAAACACTCAAAAATGTTTAAAAATGAGTGATTTAAGCTATTTCAAAGTTTAGGTAAAAAACTGTTTTTTCAGATTCTTAATTTCGGGACCAAGTTTGGACAGCCACTATATAGGGCAAATGAACCCAGTTTTTTCTATAATTTGGTGAAAATATTTTTGGCATATCCTAATATTCCACTGTAAAATTTGGTAAGAAAATACGAAACGGTTTGAAAGTTATTAAGTGTCAAAGTTTGTAAGAAAAAAATAAGGACTTGAAAATAAGGTCATTTTTACCTCATTGTTGGAAAATAATTACCCCAATGAAAAGTGCTCATTTTGACCTAAGATTTTATAAAGAACTAAATGGCATACCAAAAATAGAATTGGGAAATTTTGGTAACAATTGGGTAAGTAAATTTAAAGTTATGAACTAACAAAGTATGTAGTTAAAAATATGAAGAAAAAAAAATAGGATTTTCACACTTAGTGTAAAAAAAAATGAGATTTTGGAACTTAAGGTAAAAAGTAAAAAATTTCTTATTGTAAGATATAAACTTGGTATACAAAGTTTTTATATAAAAGCTGAGTCTCGGTTTGTTCTCTTCCATGGCGAAGAAGAAGAAGTTGATTCGTAAGCCTGAAATTTGGATAGAAGAGCAAGAAACACTGCTGATACAGGACAAGAAGACTCCTAGTTGTTCCATTACCAAGGGTTTGGTGCCTGAAGGCCCCGCGTCTGATGCATTGACTGGAGAGGATGAGGTTCGCGTTGAGGGATTGAATCTCAATATCGAAGAGAACCGATTGAAAGGGGATAATGGATCTCTGGAAATTGATATCACGGGAGATGGGCAAACTGCTTCGATTTCCAAGTCGGCTTCCTGGGCATATAAGGTGGAGGAAGGGGATTTTCAGGCTTCAGCTCACCGTCAATGGCAGCAGTTCACGGCCAGTAAGATCTCCTTTTCTGACCAGAAACTCGAATTCACAGAACCATTTTGTAGGGATGGACAGAAATATGCAAGGGTTGATGCTGAAGAGGTCAAAATTCAATCAGCGAATTGGAGTTCGGCAGTAATTTGTATGGTTCTTGGTGCTAATCCCCCAATGGCTATTTTTGAAGGGTTCCTTAAAAGGATTTGGGGTCATCTAGGGATTGCTCAGATAGCTAGGATGACAATGGGACTGACCATGGTCAAATATAATGATGATGCGACGAGGGATCATGTTCTAGAAAATGGTATACTCCACTTTGATAGGAAACCTATAATCATACGCCCATGGACTACAGATCTTAGTGTTGTTCGCCTTATTCGTTCAGTTCCTCTATGG